>NC_060150.1:41809564-41843055 GCF_021292245.1 Micropterus dolomieu | reverse complement strand
CAACATTTTCTTTCTTATTTCATCAATGGAGGGTTTGTTTTACATCTAATGTTGACGTCATATGTTTTTCTCTCTAAACTTGGTTTTGGTTTTTGGTGGGAAGACACATGCCTTTGGTGTGAGCGACCCAGGTTCAATCCCCCACTGTGGGGACACATCCACCAATGTGTCCCTGAGCAAGACAGTTAACGCCTAGTTGGTCCAGAGGCCTGCGAAATGTAAAGTAATCCTCTCTTGCAATTTACATTTCTATTGGCGTTCTTCTTCCAGACATATTCAAAATATAACAGTTTGTGATTTTCACTTTCTAGTAAGACATTCTGTTAAGTTAATAATTGAAGTAGGATTGTGAGTGACTGGGGCAAAGTTAAGTAGGTGCAACTTAAACTGATGATATCAGTATTGCTTGCTAGGATGAGGTAGTTAGGCGGATTGGTTGGCTTGTTTGGTGTCAGGATCCTGCTGGTGCGTGCTATAGCTGCTGATTTTATGGACTCAAGTGTTGACTCGGCTGAGTATCACCTCTTGGCTCGGGTGAGAACAGCATTCAAAGGCAGCTAGAGGTATGACAGGTCAGGATTAAAGAATGGTGTCACCTGTCTTACCTACTCTAATGGTAGGTCAAAACATCAATTAGCGTTAATACTGGGATTCAATGAGAATGCTCACCCAACCTTTGCCATGTGCTGTAGTTCCTGTGGGGCTCAATGTTGATGTATTCACTCATAATACGTTGTTTCTTCCTGGCACAATGTAAAATAACTAACTAACGTGACAGTTGGGCTGTGTCAGAAAACCTGATATATTATGTAGTGCACTACATTTACTGTCCATCATTTTATTTGTATGTCCGATCACGTAAGTAGTCCCTATATATTGCCCTCAAAAAATCCACAATAACATTTAATTTTCAATCCCTCAATGCATCAAATTGTATAGATGCAAAAATCATAGTTATATATATATAATATCTATATATATTATAGCAAAATAATGATTACCGAGTGTTCCAAAAAATGAAGATACTTCTACTTTTTCTGATCACAACCGTTTCAGTTTCCTCAGCCCCCATTTTCACAAGTTTAAAAAAATGTTTGTGGTCCCTCCCCTTCCGCTACGTAGCCAAGATGGAGACTGTGAGGGTGAGAAGTGTCCAACTTTCCACACTCAACATTTTGACCATTATGTGGACACCATGCGGGTGCTCATAGTGCACTGCATTTTGCCATACTTGTTAGTGTGAATACTCTTATGCACTCGAAATAGCAAGTGTAAGTACAGAAGGGAGTGAATTGACACAGTATTAGTCACACAGACAGGAGTCTGTCATTGAAGAGGCTAACTGGTGGTGTTATTAAACTAAAACGCCCTGCAGCCACATGACTTGAACCAAATGCAGTGAGCATGACAGACTTGTACTTAATGGTAGAATGTAGGGGTGGACTATATATATATATATATATATATATATATGAGACATAAAATAAACAGTGTGAATTTTCATTTGACCCTTTTGTTTACATTGTGTCACTCTTTCAGTGCATGAACGTGATCTTGAAGCAGACATTGAGGGAGATACAAGCGGGGATGTAAGAAACCTGCTCATGGCTCTTTTGCAGGTAAGTGGCCTTGACTTTCTACGCCGTTCGCGTAACTGAACTCCTCCCGTCTGATGTTGGACTGAAATTGAGCTCACTCTCTCTAAACACACACATACGCACGCTGGCCACTTTCCAGACACCCTCTCATTAGTAAAACAGAAACCAGATACAGCTGCTTCAGTCCGAGAGAAAGGCTTAACCACACAGTAATCTTACTCTTCTTCTTCGTCCAGGGCAACAGAGATGAGAGTTACGAGGTGGATGAGGATCTGGCTGAACAAGATGCTACCGCTCTGTTTGAGGTACTTAGTCAATGTTAAATACGTGTTCCTTGCCATCTCATCGCAGATTCATTCATCCTGAACAATAGTGATATTTGTTGCAGGCCGGTGAGGGTTGTTTTGGCACAGATGAGTCCACTTTCACCCACATCCTGGCCACCAGAAATTACCTGCAGCTCCAGGCCACCTTCAAGATATATGAGCAGGTAGGTTTCTGTGTCACGCTGTCTGCAGCTGCGGTGATATGACCTGACATTTCATCTTCAGCTACAGACAGACTTTAATTTAAAATGTCCTGAACTTTTTTTAATTATACTTCAAACATAAATCAATATTCACAATCCTTCTGGGGAGATTAGGAGGAAATTGCAGGCCTGGAAAAGGAAGCCTTACCACTTAAAGGCAATGCTAGTCCTTTAATTCAACTAGTAATTTTCTCTCCATAGCTCTCTGGGACTGAAATCCTAGATGCCATCGAGAATGAGACTTCTGGGACGCTAAAAAAATGCTACATTGCTCTTGGTTAGTATGAAACGCAAACAACAAATTGTCCAAATAAGATAACACATAAAGATGATGTCACATAGTAAAATATAAAGCAAGCTGAGTTGCTTTTTGTGTATCTCATCATGGACTAACACTTTGAGTGGGTAAAGACAATGGTGGATGCTGAATGTTGAATTGAAGTTTCCAATTAACAGACGGTATTTAGTTGTATTGGGAGGAACTGATGGTGTTAATGAAAGCTTTTCTTCCTCCCCTCAGTGAGAGTTGCGAAGAACCCTCAGCTCTACTTTGCCCGACGTCTGAACAAAGCCATGAAGGGAGCGGGCACCGACGAGGACACCCTCATTCGCATCATTGTGTGTCGCTCCGAGGTAATTTCACTAAAACATCAACAGGTGGAGCCAAATATTCAAACTTGTTTTTTGGTTTTCTTTTTTGGTTTTATTTGGGATAAGTAAGGTTAAAGTCCAGTGCCAACAAAACCAAAAATAAAACCTTTTTTTTCTGCAACACATTTTTGTTTTGGAAGGTGTGATGTCATGCCACAGCAGTGGTTCTCAAACTGGGACACAGGATTCATTATGGTGACATAAACAAACAAGTGCTCTGATGCTGGCAAGGCTCTTTTGCTAACCTGAATCTTGTTTATTTCAATCACCTTTACTGTTAATAAAATTTAACTTTATTTTTGCTGCAGTGCGAAGGCATTAACTTTTTTTCTTTCCTTCTCTGAAGGGATGCGTGACAGAAAAAGTTTGAGAACCACTGAGCTACAGACGTGAGGGCTTTGACCCTATACTTAATGTACTGTAGTAACCTGTTTTACTGTAAAATATAGATAATGCGAGATCTCCCCCATCCCAACCTTATTTTGAAACAAAGGCATACTTACTTTAAGTTTATTAGTGAAGCAAGATGTTTTTTCTTGGCCTTTTTGTTGTTGTGGGAGCATTTGAAAATATATAGTAGTAGACTTATCTAGACTTGTGGAAGCTACTTAGTGTCCATTTCAACTTATAACGCATACATTTAATTTTTAATTATTTTCAATAATGTACCACTACGTGTAAAATTGCTGTTCTTTTCTGTCACAACAGTATTTTCCCTGTCTGAAGTCTTGGTTACACATATAAGTAGCAAACATTGTCTTTCTTCAGAAGAAATCCCAATTTATTATGATAATTTTGCTTTTCATAAAGATTTTAGACAGCAAAAAGTTGCAGCACTGTGAACAGATGAAACCAGAATGTGTAAAAATTAAATTATTGTGACATTACTTTAAGGAAGTAAGATTACTGCAGAATGCCGTTCTCCATGTTTGTGTTTCAGACTAATATAAAGACTCTAAAATGCACAAAGCTTGACCTCTTTTTCTTGTCGTCAACAGTACGATCTGGAGACCATCAAGGACATGTATCTGGAGAAGTACGACGTGCCTCTGAAGGACGCCCTGAAGGACGAGTGCAGCGGCGACTTTAAACGCCTCCTCGTGGCCATCTGCCACTAAACATCGGAGGGTTTCAGCAGAGCGGACGTGGGCGAAAGAGGCACGGACAGCAGAGTATGTTTATACTGAGGGCGCTGCTGTTTTCTGTCTAACAAACTAATACTACTCCGTGTAACATTATGTCGGGAGCAGGAGGGTGATAAAAGAATTAACCTGGCATGTCTTGTCCAAGTTACTGTGAATTTGAATGCCTCTCCTTTTTAACTTATTCCACAGACATTAGTTACAAAATCCCCGTTGAACTGGATTTGCTCATCTGTCTGTGAAACTACCGTTTCGGTCAATTACTGCCCATTTCTTAGTCGATTTTATGCGCCAGTTCTTAAATTCTTTACCAGCATTTATACAGTGGTGAAGCAAGTTTTAGTCACTGTAAACAAGCACCAAGATTTATACATTTCCAACGCTCACAGGAGCCAACTGATGTCACACTGATTCATTTACACTGAGTGTGATTTGATCAGGTGGTTTGAGGCTCGATAGGATAATCTCATTGTAAACATGAGACATTTTCGTACACTGGGAAAGCTATGGCCTCAGTATGCCTTTCTGCTGCTGCATTTACTGATATATTGAGACAATACATGTTACATCATTATCTTTATATACTGTTTAATCAAATAATTCATGTTTGATTTTATTTTTTCCAGGGCTATCTTTCACCCTCCATGCCCCCAAACACAGTGACTGTTGTACTTCACTGCTGTTAAAACTAATGCAATCACTCCATATGGCTTGAAGTTTGTGCTTATAAGTGAAGAAATGTGCAAGTTTGTGATGAATGAAAATTAGTTTGTGTCATGAAGGAAATGCAAAGTTATGTGAAATGGCATTTTATACATGTTCCTGATTCGCTGAAGAGAATATATATTTGATCAGCTGCTTATTGAGAAGAAACTATATATTGATTTACAGTATGTTGCATTTTTCTTCTTCACTACAACTAGAAAAACGTGACAAATCCAAATACACCTCACCTTGTTATACCTTTTTTTTTTTTTTGTATTTCACGACTAACACAGTAGAGTGTTTAATAGATAACATTATTTAGTTTACTGTTTTAGGTAGGCCAGAGGGTATATGAGAAGAAACATTTAACATCTGGACAGTTTGATGTCTCTAACAGTGTGTCTCCACATGGCAGCTGAGATTTGTTAAAATTACCACTACTGTAAACATTTTGCAACAAGCTGAGTAAAAACTCAACTGAACTGCAGTTACATGAGATAGTTACAACGTGAAGGACGTCTCTTGGGTTCGTGGGACAAGTGTTTGCCTCTCTATAGCCAAAGAATTTATTCTAACTTCAAATAAAGTTCCCTGTAACGTCATCGTGCCTGGTTTTATTTGAACTTTAACTGTCTTTGATACACTAATTATTGCACACATAGTATAACTAGACCACATAGCTGGAATTGACAGAGATTTTCTTTTTACATGTGCAGTTGTATCCTGGTTTTTGGAGTATCCTGGGTTATGTGTAGCACATGTAAGCACCATATCCTGCTTTCAGAAACCAGGATATGCTACCCGGAGTACTCCAACAGAAATCAGGATACTGTTTCATGTAAACACCATATCTAAGTTATCTTTGTTGGTACAGGACATATTAACTTAGATGGTGAGAAATGAAGACACAGCTGCACACAGATTATAAACATAGTGTTTAGACTCATGAATACAGGGATATGAATAACCAGGTTTCGCATGTTCTATGTAAACATCATATCTCAAAGATCAAAATCAGGATACTAATGTGCATTTAAACACACCCATTGTTCATATGCCTCCAATGGAAGTTTAGACATTTGCACTGAAAAACAAAACAAAGAACTTTGAGTTGGTGTAGTACATTGTCAATAACTTATCAGTTACGGAAATACTAAACTCTCCTGATGTAACACACGTTGAAATCTAAAATCATTGTAATAACTACTCTAGTACTTGTACTTTACTTGATTATTTCCATTTAATGCTACTTCTACTCCACTATATTTCAGAGCTTAATATTGTACTTTTTACTCCACTACATGTACTTGATAAATGTAGTGAACTAGCTAATTTACAGAATTAGATTAATAATATAAAATAGTATCAACAAATAAAATGTTCTATATATTATTATAGATTATGCTACACAGCAGTATATAAGATAATTGAAAATAGCTCCATCTGATATATATTGATCTAATTGGCTATACATGGTAGTGGAATGCAGGACTTTTAAACGAGTATTTCTACACTTACTAATTTTACTTATGTAAATAATTATGCATACTTTTTCCTCCGCTGCTGTTCAGTTTGCAGAAACTTACTGAAAGTTTTTGCGACGTTTAAACGGATAACGATGCCGTTGTCGTGGCAACACAACAGCGCTCTATAGCAGATCAATATGATTTCCATGACAACCTCATCAATCACTCAGTGGCCGTCAAGCATGCAAACAATCAGTGACGCTATGAGAGGACACGCCCCCTTTAAGCATTTCACCGCTCTTTTGCTGCCTTTAAGGACTGTGGGGAATATGTAAATTAATAATGTATATTTACCATGATATTTACATGTAAACCCACACGCATTTTAACAGCTGGTGATACTTAGTAGAAGCATTGTGCCTAATTTAAAGAATATCCCAAAAACCAAAGTGTAATGATGGTGGTGACGCAATGGATAAAATGTCTGCCTTTGGTGTGAGAGATCCGGGTTCGATTCCCCACCGTGACCCATCTACCGATGTGCTCCCTGAGCACTTAACCCCTAGTTCAGAGGCGTGTAGCAATTGTAAGTCGCTTTGGATTCATAGAAGCATCAGCTAAATGAATAAATGTAATGATGTTGTCAGAAATTACTTAGTGTATGTTGTCACAGGGGGAACCAAAAGAGTTGGGAAGTTGAATTTAAGAGTATTGGCCGCTCAAATTATCTATCTGGTAATCTAGCTTCCCTCCACCTCAAGCGTTTTTCCACGTGTCCAGACACATGGGTATGAATTATATTTAATGCTGTTGCCTATCATACAGTTTGCAACTTTAGCCTTTGAAGGCTGTGGGATCTTTGTACTGTAAATATGTAATGAAAAAAAACTAAAATAAATAATATGAACATTTGGGTCTGACTTTAAGAATTCCAGTTGCCTATTTAAATTGTCTTGAATTCTTTTGAGGGATAAGCAGCTGCTGGAAAGCTAAAAAGGAGTCCCCTTTTAATAATAGCAATCATTTCGAAATATGATTTACAGACAGCTAATTTGAGGGCACGGTAAGCCAACAAGATTACAGGGTACAGCGTTATGAAGTGTTTACCTTTAATATAGTCGTGAGAAATCCGACTTTCCGTCGAGCCCTGAAGGCAGCGTAATGTCTCAATCGCGTCAGTGGTCTGTGGCACCGCCCCTGTCTCAGACATGCACGCTGTGGTCTCGCATTTTTTCACTCGTCTCTGTTTATATTATCGAAAAACGGTGCATTTCACACGGAGTGAGATTTCAGTGCAGTGCAACACAAACACGGGAACATCTCCAACACTTGTTTTACCCGCTGGACTGTCTTGAAGGTACGTTGTCCTGTGTGTTTCACTGGCTGTGTTGGTCCTTTTCCCCCTATTTGCTGGTAATTACAGTCATTAGCATCCATCTTGGTAGGAGCTAATTAAAACCACTGCAAGAAGAAATGGTTGGCCCTTTAGCCTACTAAATACCTTTGTGTGTTTTATGAGCTATTTAACTTCTGTCATGCCAAATATGTTGATTAAAATAAACGTACTAATTAAAACACCATTATATTCGTGTAATTAATCAATAGGGGTAAAGATAATAGGCCTGCTGAGTTGTCTTTGCATTATGGCACTTTATTAGTGTTTTTACCTGCTAGCACTGAAAAATGTAAAATGTCTTTAGAGGCTGCGGTAGGTCAGTGCCATGAGAGTCATTCACACCTCGTGTTGGGGCCAGATTAATCACTGCAGCACTCACTTGTGTTTAGCTGCTGCAGCCTGCACATGTTAAAGAGTCCACTATCATCTCCATGGAAACATGGAGTAAAACAGTGATGTCCACTTCCTGCAACAAAAAAAAAACAAGTACATAAACTAAGATATGTTGCTTCCAGACGTCATGCGCCTGAATGTACCACAACTTGTTTGCATAGACTCTTCAGCCAATAACCACATTCAGTTACACCTTAAAATTATAAACAAACTAATAATTTACAAAATACAAGTAGGCTAATACATGACTGGTGATGATATAGCCTAATGCATCATTAATGTATCGTGAATTCCTGTGGTGATAAAGTCACTGTCACTTTATGTGATCAGTTAAAGGGACACTCCACCAATCTCACACAATAATGTCTTCTGCAGCTTCTTATTGGGCAAATAACCCTGATGATGTGATAAAAGTTACCACATCCTCAATAGGAATGAGGTTTTTGGAGTCTGACAGAAGTGTGCATTTAGAAGGCAGAGGTGTGTAATGAAAGATGCTATTGAAGTGCATTTTGGGAAACGTGGGTTTCAGTGTTTTTGAGCTCGAGGGACTGAAAGTCAAGACATCTCTGCATCTGCTGCTTTGGATGTGTCTCTGGTAATGTGGACAAGTCACTGACCAAATGTAATACCCAGTTTTTCTTTCTCACTTTATTACATTTCATAATTGTAACCTGTTATTATGCGCTGACCAGCAACCATTCCTTTAAAAAAAAAAAATTTTAAATATAACAAAATAAAGAAATACTAGCCCGTACATGACGTGATATAAACAAAGACTGCTGGGTGCAGCTACATTCTCATCCAAACAGAGTTTGTCATGTTTTTTTGTCTGTCAAACAAATATCGCTAAAGTTGATCTGTGTATGATTGTATGTGCAGCATTAAAGTTGATTTGATTGGTTTGTTTCAACAGAAAGCCAAGTGCACACAAGTCTTGTAAATTGCAGGATGCATGTCTCCACACGCTGCAACTTCTGGTTTTTGGTCCCACTGAAGTTCTGCAGTAGAAAGAAGAAGAAACAGCCGTTTGTTTTAAGTGAATTATTCTGTGAGGATGTAATAATGATAGATTTTACAGTCCAGTATACACAAAGTGTGATGTTAGCTGTAGTAGCTGTCTGGAGCCGGTGTGCTGGCTCCATTCTCACTAACATGTACAGTACGAGACCAGATGTGTAACAAAATGGAAAATATGCATCAACTGGGAAAACAACATTTCTTTATTCACACCATCAAGCAACATAGAAATTCTGAAGCCTGATTCTAAAATACATTTAGGGCATCACTGCTCAGTCTCAATTAATGCTTAGCTAATGCATGATTTATCATATGTTCTGATGAATATATTCATCATATCATATATCATGAACTCATGTGGCTCAGGATTAATAAATGATTAGGTTGCTATCAGTTTTGTCTTCCTTTATTAAGTTATTCAGTACAAAGGTAAAATCATTGTACACTGCAGTCATACAATAACAAAGATGCAGCGAGGATTGCTTGTTAATCATTAGTAAACAGTTCACCACATTAACTGAACCAACCTGATGATGTCATGGAGAGGTAACCCTGAATGCAGTTAATGAAGACGTGTGTCGTTTTTTTAACTGCAAAGGACACGAACGTGCAGCTATTAGCTATTCTTTTGTTAGTTGCAGTTCATTCATATGCATTTCTCATAACGTGATGTTTCACATGCATGACGTGATGCTAATGTAGCCTACTTAAAGCTATAACTAGAGCCTTTATTGAATTAATAACAAATGAATGCTATGCAATCATTTGTTTTTATGAATATTATTTTGCAGATAAGTAACTGTAAATTCTGATTAACTTCTGTTTATTATTGACAAAATATATTTTACTAGAACAGCTCTCAGTGACCATTGCTGTTGCTGCCATTAAACAAATAAACAAGGACTTTGTCCTACCTTATAAAAAACAAAAAGTTAATTGTATCACTTAATCTGGGGGAAGAAAAGTAAAAGTAATTATGACTTTTGTATCTCATCATTTCGTCTTACTATCTTATGAGAAAACATCTTATGATTATGAAAAAACAATCTCATAATTAAAAGAAAAGTGATGGGAAGCTTGACCAGGTCAGAGTCACTCCGTTCATTCAGGAGCAGCAAGCAAAACCAGCACAGGATGCTTCATGTCACAAGACCATTGATGTGTGACGGTTAACTCACAGTTAAGTCATGCGTTTATTTCGGGCCAACAAATTTGTTGTAAACCAGTGAAGTGTAAAAAAAAAAAAGAAGAAGAAGAAATTCTACTTCTGTCCAACAGCAGAGCAACATCTTGTCTTAAAGGATCAGCTATATGTATTACTGTATGTCTCAAGCTTGCTGCATTTGGTTTTTGTTTATATGGCAAGTTAATGACTTCATGGTTCATTGCATGATGAATATATGAAGTAATAGTGCCTTTTATTATTTTAATATCCAGTGACAGCAGTTCATGTAACGTGATGCAGTAAATCTCGGCGCAGTAATTCAAGTATCAAAGAAATTCCTACGTAACAGTACTTAATTTAATAATAAGGATGTAGAGCCATGTTTTAGTTTAACAGCGTGAAACCACAAAAAAGTGATTACATTTTAATTAACTTGCAGGCAAAGGATGACTTTTTTAGACAATAGGCATTGTTGTTACATTGAGATGACCAACTTGGGCAACACCAAAACCTTTTGACATTTATTTGTTTTGGCGATTGTCCAACATTCACTTGTACTTAATCAGAAAAACTGCAACCGCAAACTTTTGACAATCTGTGTTTAAAGTATTAATACATGTATTTTTGCAATATACTATGAAACCATGTTCAAATTTGCTGGGTAGTAAAATGGCCTGACACAGTAAAACAACAGTATTTCTGGAGATGTTATGGATATACTGGATATTAGTTTAAAAATAGTTCAGGTTTAGGTTAGCAGGTTTTTATAAACCCAAACAATATATTTTAAATGCATAAAAATAATTTTGTGGCAAATCTTACCATTTATGGTAGTGGTTGACTGATTTGGGTTTTTCAATGGCCGGTGCTGATATTTAGGGAACAAGGCCAATATATAATGCCGATATCAAAAGAATAAAAGTCGTATAATTCCATTTTTCCTTGCAGAGTTCAGTGTAATATACATATTATCTTAACCTGTAATGTGTTGTTTTAGATGGGATTGTTATTAATTAATGAAATAGAAAAATACATTGTATTGTACTGTAGATTACATAACGTGACTGGTGTTTAAGGGAGAGTGGGGTACAGTTTGTCAGAAGTGACGTCATTCAAATGCATTATTCTCTACAGTATGACTGTAAAACTAGCCAGTAATGGTTTTCGTTTAGTAGATCTGCTGTCATTTGGATGATATATCGGCCTCGTGAACGCAGGGATCGGTATCTTAAAATGCCAGATATCGACCCACTAATTTAAAGAGTAGAGACTGACGGCTACTTTATAGACTAAGAAAAGTCTGAATGTAGTTTTAGCCAAAGGTATACAAAGTAAAGTATCAATTCTGACAATGTCTTTCTTTGGGGTGTCTTAAACAGTATGTAAAATACTTCATGAATCTCTCCGAACATCTCCGTGAGCGTTTCTAGGTTTCATATAACCTGCCTCTTGTCCTGTTCCCAGGTTTGGAGCGATGTCATCCGTGTGGCAACAGGAGCCATCAGGTTATTCTGCCTGTGTAGAGATTGACTCCAGCTCTGTGAGGTGCAAAGACAGGCTCACCTCTCCGGCCTGGCTGAAGCAGGAACAAGACGAACTCCGCATCATCAAGTGGGAGAACTTCCAAACGGGACCCTCAGCTGATGCTGTTCAGGACAACACGCCCAGCAGTGCCATGTCTGGTCAGAGCATATTTATTTTTGAGTTGTTAATTGGTCTTTGACCTGTGGCCTGTACTACGAAGGGAGTTCAACCTACTCAGAGTTAACTCATCAGGCAAACTTGACAAACTCTGACCGCCTACACTGGAGTTAAACGGTACTACGAAGATGGATAAGATGTTGGTTAGTGGAGTCGGTGTTCACCCGGTGTTAACTTAATTGGAGTTAGTGCGCGTTTGCATAAAAGTGTGTGCTCGGCCGTGCAGGCAGAGTTTTTTCGCAACGGCTCATGCTCCGTATTTCTCCAGAGGAATGCACGTTGGTAGTGTCAGGAAATTAAGAATACAAAGACAAGTTAAGGGCTAAATCTAATATCGTGGCAGACTACAAAGCCAGGGAGGCTTGTTGGCTTCGTATTGAGTAAATTTGTAGCCTAATTATCTTCCCAGTGTTCTGATTGTAGTTCAAATCTATATTATGTGGCCTATTTTATGGGCTCTTCTTTTATATGTAATATGAGTAAGATGTAAAGGTACAACTGCACATAAGGTCCATTGTAATAAAAAAAAGGAGCCTACAAGTAAAAAACTTTATATATAATTTATATATATATAATATTCTCTGACATTATAGTCACACATTTATGAGAGAAACTTCACAGTGCAAGGCTGCAACATCACACACACACGTCTGCTGTGTAGTATGCATGCATTGGAAAGTTATATTAAACTTTGCAATCAGATTTAGCAGTGAGGAAGTTTAGCCCACAATCACTATCATGCACCTTAGAGACTTTGCCGTGGATTGGGCGTATTCAGAAGAAAACACCAGAGTGATTTTCGATTTTTTGTTACATTAATTTCAAGGGAATTTCCGATTATTCTTCTTGTAAATTTCACACTTTCATCTAGGATTATTATTTACTATTTAGGTTATTTCCCCCGACCCTGGCTCCCTATTTTTTGGACAAATAGTCTATCTAAATATGTGAAAACACTCAAGTACAGATGGGCTACATCTAAGAAACTATCCCGTTAATTAATTAAGAAATTTCCTCTCTAAAATCACCGGGGCTGCAGGGCTCGCTGTCTGAACGTAATGCTGTTGTGTTCAGAACCTCACTGCAACCGCAGTGGAACAAATCAGGATGAAATCTAAACGTATTTCATAAAGTGGTGTGTATTAATATCCTACTTCTCATCATTAACACTGAGTACAGATGTGTTTTGTAGTCCACGTACAGGGTAACCTCGAGTTAACCACAAACAAAACCTGCTCGGAGCAGTTTAGAGATGCCGCGTAAATTGCCATGGCAACAGACCTCGGGTAGCACCTATCCACCTTTCGTAGTACGAGTTAACCGGGAAGTTACACCCGACGTCACAAAGTCACTCCTGAAGTTACCTGGATAAGCCAGTTACCCCGCTTCGTAGTACAAGCCACTGAACCTCATCTGCCAAAAGCGGCAACTTCCTGTTTTATACCAATTGCATTGCTTCCTTTAGCCTATCGACACACAATATAAAATGTTGTTTTTGGCAATTGTCTTTTTTTTTTAGAATACTCTAGATAATTGTAAATATTTATTGATGTTTTAAAAATTTTGATTATTCCTTTATAATATCTGCTCCACCAAACATAAACAAAAATGAAAAAGCAATGAAGTAATTTAAGCTTATGGAACTTGTTGTTGGAAGCTGTGTGTTTTAATGCTCTCCACGTGGCTTGTCATCCTCTAGCTGCCCCGCATGTAGAAAGCCTGCCCCCGAGAGTGCTGCTGACCATCACCAAGCTCCAGTGCATGCTGGAGAGCAAACAGGAACGCATTGCTGCGCTGGAGAGACAGGTGGAGGACCTGATGCAGGACCGCAAGTTCCTGAGGAGCCAGATTGAAAACCTCACAAGTAACCGCTCCATGCCAACTTTTGCGTCACCAAGTCCAGTGACTGAAGGTCAGTGTCTGAAGTGAAGCTGTGGGCAGTGCTCACCTTTAAAATATTCACACTGCTTGGGTGCTCGTACTCATGTCGTTTTTGTTGATCGTACACAGCTCCGAAACCCAGCAAAGTGCAGCACTCAGAAAACAAATCTCGGAAGAGAGAAAGAGTTTCTTGTAGTTCGGCTGACAGCAGCGACAGCGACTCTGAAGCGTCAGAATCATCTGAAGTTTCAGCGGCCTCAAGTGAACACAGACGGAAGAAACACCATAAGGACAAGAAAAGATCGAAGAAAGGGAAGGACTACAGCAGGAAGAGAGGTAGTAATCATGTCTCCAACGTCTTCATGAAGGCTAAAATCTCACCCATCAAATTCAGCCTTCAGAAAATGTAGAAAGGGACTGAGATAGTAAAACTGGTTTAATGGATATCCTCAGTGACCATTTTGTAAATGTAAACACATTCAGCTTTTCCTAGATAATTCAAGTCAGAACCTGGATTCATTTCGAAAAAACAATCCTACTGTTGTGACAGCAAAAGTAATAATTGTGTGATGTCAGTTAGATTCAAAATGTACACGAAATACAAATAAAAATTCACCAGAGTCAGAGAATAAGACCGTGTACTTCAATTGAGAATTTGTATGAGAATTGTATAGGCTAAATCTTGTGTGGGGAGATTAAACTATTTCAAATTAAATTGTAAAGAAAGAAAAGTGTTTTTACTAACGTCCACTGGTAAGTAAGACAGCTTGTAAGAGTTAAAATTATTTCAAGAAAATACACTATTTCTTAGTATAACATTATTTACTTTTGTGTCCATGTTTGTAATTGCTACATGTTCTTCAGTACACAGTGTTAATTGCATATGCCTTGTCATTCATTCCACCAGCCACCGGCGTCCAGTATGTCATCCACCGCTACAAACAGGTCCTGTCAGCCTTCATCAAGAAGAAAAGCATGAGCGAAGCCTTCCGTCATCTGGGAATCGACCGCAACACCATCGCCAACACAGCGTCGATTGCCGAGCTCCATCTGGCCGGCAAAGACATGGTGCCCTTGGTGGGCATGTTCCGCCAAGGAGAAGAGACTCTGGTCAGCTATGCTCATAGGTGCACCTTGGTCATTGACAGCGACGCTGACCTTTCCAGGAGAATAGACCACATGAAAGCAAACGGCGAGCTTCTGCCCATCTCAGGGAAAAGGCCGAGGGCGTTGCATTCACACCTGCAGCAGCTGGGGGGCGCTGCAGAGAGCATTTTAATAGGTTGATGATTATTTCATTGCATTGAGAAGGGGTGAAACATAATGCCTTCACAAAATGATGTTCTTTGTTTGTTTTTCCTCAATCTGAGCTGCTGGATTTAACTGTTTCATGTAGCATTTTTGCATTTCTACAAGGGGAACAAATTATTGATTATTTTCAGTATATGCTTTTCAGGAAATCAGGACGGCTAAGTCTTTTGTTAAAACATACTTTTATAGATGAGCCTTTCCTGATTTTAGTTGATTTTAATTAATTGTATTTTAACTGTATTTTAATTTTATAACTTTCTTCCTGCTTTTACCGTGTATTTTGTTTGCTGTGTTTTATTTTGTTTGCTCTTGTGAAAGCACTTTGTAACATTCTTTTGAAAAGTGCTCTAAAAATAAATATTATTATTATGATTATTATTATGATTATTATTATTATTATTACCCACATATAAATATTTAGGAATGTATATTTTGTACTTGATAGCCATGAAAATAATGTTCGGCTGTTTTCACTAATGGACATTTTCTTCATTATTTAAGAGTAGATGTGTGTGCAGTGTTAGAAACACCCACAAGATGGCAGTGCTCACATATTAGATTATGTTTACAAATCACTCCTCTTGGTTTTCACTCCAAAATGGTGGATAGTCAAATTTCCAGAACCAGAACCTTGCTGGAGGTGTAACTTTATGTTCATAGACTTTGTGAAAATAATTTTGTTGCCATTATCCTGTGATTCACATGCTATAATTGAAGTGAGCGATTTTCAAACTGCATTTGTTGCAAAGTGTGTTAATGTTTCTGAACTGCCTACAAATGAAATATGAAAACACTTGTTTGTTGATACAGACATTTCAGTGAGTTATGTTGCCTTTGTTTCTACCCAAGGATGTTTTTTAAGTGGCATGTATCAACACATTTTCACATGATACTACTGTACGTGACCTTTAATAGAGCTACTGAATCTGTAACCTTTCAGACAGGAATTCAAAATCACTTGATCCCAGGTCAGCAGATGGTAAAGGACCCTTGAAGTCAGCATCACATCAACACCAAATCATGTAACTTGAGATGAAATGTGATAACAAATTAAATGCACTGCAGTAGAACTCTATACGGCATTAAATGTGGCCCTAGTCCCAGAGGCATATTTGTCTCTTGACCAGAGGAATGGGCAGCACCAGTTGTGTAGACAGATGGGAAAGCTTGGTAAGACATCCTTGGGCGATGGTAAGTGTCACCTCGAAGTGTTGCCATTGCCTTCCCTGCTGTTTACTTTTCACATGGAGTGACAAATTACTCGTGCAAAGCCATTACAGGGGCTGCACCCAGGCTGTTTATCTTTGCATGGGACTCTGTCACTGTCACTCTCATTCACACGCCGACTATCTGCTTATCTTTCACTCTCACACCCCAATCTGTCTGTCCCCTCCCCCCTGTCCTCTTCTGTTATGAACTCATTCAGTCATTTCTCATTACCTATCGCTTATCCATCTCTTCTTCACACTTCCTTTTCCTTCTGTCTCATTTGTACAAGAACAAAATCTGGTGGTGTTTCGGAGAGTGTAGAAACACTTCCTGCCAGCAGAGTGACCTACAGTTCCTCTCAGCCTGTACACAGCCAGAGGGGACAGGTGCATGCTGGTCTGCTCAGCAGCATGAGGTAGGAAGAGGTTTGGTGTATCACTCTCTGCCTGCACTCACCTCTTCCCACCTCCTGAGGCATGAAAATGTCAGCTCTGCTCTCCGTGTCACCAGTGCGAGACGTGGAGTCAAGTTTTTCTCAAATGAAAAGGACACTGAGAGTAAGGCACAGGATGTCCTTGATGTATATTTTGCCTGGACACCCCATGTTGGTCAGCATCTCCCTAAAAAAACTCTGCCTCCACCTGCTAATACTCCAGCGTGGCAGATGTGAATTTGGCACTAATGACTCAAGGTGATGGAGCTCATAGCTGAAGATGGAGATAGGACGTGGACCTAATCGAGCCTGAAGCATTCTCCCCTCCTCCCCCGGCCTTTTGACTCACACTAGTGTGGGGCCAGCTGGGACTCCATTTTGTGCCTTTCCTGGTTGCAGGTGCCACGTCATTGCGGAGGCTCCCTGTGCCTGATGGTTACAAAATCACCCCACCCCACCCCGTAGTGCTTTGATCCTGACCTTGACAAGAAGAGCATCTGGACTTTCTCACAGAGAGTAGCTTGTAATAACCACCAATCACCCTCTTAATGGTGCAAGTAAAATGTGTTTGAAGTGAGTGAGTCCAAATGGGCCGGGGTTGTGTTTGTTATACTGGCAGTGTGTGCCAGACCTGCTGAGTAATACATGCCTCAGACATATTATATAATGGATTACAAGGTTTGTAGTGGAGCAAAAGAGCTCAGACTTGAGCAATTGATTTTATGCTCTCTGGGGAAAACAGTTCTTGGCTTGAAAAAAACAGTGTAATGTTACAATTACTGAGACTATCGCAAGATATTAAGAAACCATTTGTGTTGGCATCTATTTGGGCTTATTGTTTGTCCAACAGTTTTTTAATGGTGTGTCATAACATTTGGCTTTGAATAGGAGTAATGATCAAAAAAATAAATTTGTTTTGTGTACATGTAGCAGCATGTTTTCCTGCTGGGCTCTACCTACTTTCCATTCATTTAAGGACAAACGAAGTACAGTCTTGTTTTGACGAAATAGTTTGACATTTTGGGAAATAATTCACTTTCTTGTCGAGAGTTAGATAACAAGATTGATATCACTTTCACATCTGTATGATAAATATGAAGCTATAGCCAGTAGCTGTAGGAGCTGGTTCAGTTAGCTTAGCTTAACGCAAAGAAATGGGCGGAAAACAGAAAGTCTAATTAGAAATGCTAATTAGTTTGCATTCGAGGTGCTGGTAGATTTTGTTAACTTTAGACAGAGATAGACTTGTTGTTGCTGTTTCTCCCTTATTCCCAGTCTTTGTGTTAAGCCAAATTGCAGCCAGGACTGTTAGCTTGACTCCAAAAAAGTAAAGTTTAACAAAAGTAAGAAGAACAAAATTTGGGGGCGGGGTGTCGTACAGATTTTAAAAAACAAACATATAATTTGTAACTGTGAATTTTATAGGTGGATTTTCTTACCAAGCTCTGTGCGATAAGCTAAGCTAATTAGCTTTGTATTTACTCTACAGACAGAAAAAGAAAAAACATATTTCTCATAATGTTTCTTTAAATTACTCCAATCTTAGGCTGAAATTTTCCATTTTAAACCAAATAATTGTTTACAATTTAAATTGAATATGGACTGGTTTTAAAGTTTAGCAGCTCTGGCCAAGGATTAGAAGTTCCCCCTGCTATTTAAATTGCTTTATATCTTTAGCATGTCTGCAGGGAGCGTCTGGTGTTTTTGAACAGTAGTAGTGACATGATCAAGTTTAAAAATGATACATTCCTCTAACCAAAGAGGACATCTTCATAACTAAAACAACTTAATACATACAAGTAGTCATTAGAGTTATTCATATTTCCCACTGCATTTGGAAGCACACACTGAAACACCTTCTGCGGATCAGATCCAAATTTCTAAAAATGAATGGACAGTTGGACAGAGTGTGCGTCTGAGCCTCTTCACCTTTCATTTGCCTTTGGCCTTGTCGCTAATGAAAACTTAAAATAACCTGCTCGCTGCTAGTAAAGTGGGTCACAGCACCAATGCAAAGCCAATCCAATACAAGAGCATCAAGTAGTGCATTATGGGTATTTCCCCCTGTGGTAGAATTGAGGTGGGGGCCAGAGTCTGCGTACTGGTGGATGCCTATTCTTGTCCTTTTTCTGCAGTGACATCAGATGGCTGTTGGAGCAGTCAACAACAGTTTTTGTTATCGCACAGTCATATCTTCCTCTGCCTTTTACTGGGAATGTAAACACATATGGACATTTGTTTTGTCCTCCAAGCTAGTGTCTAATCCCTGTGCTTATTAACTGCATGAGACCACTGGATAACAGCAGGGTAACACCATGGAGTTGCTAGTGGGGAGAGGCGCTAGAGGACAGTGTTGTATCCAGTTCACTCCTGTCATGTTCTATTGTTTGTGGTCAGACAAATCATGCAGACAACCCTTGATGCGTTGTTTGCCCCAATGCAGCTGATTAGATTAATTCTGGTGGGTTAACAATAATAAAATACAGTGTAGGATGAGTTTAATTACAGTCTTTAAATATGCTTAATAAGCCAAAGGCATGGATAGGTAAACAGAAACTCATGTTAAAACAAACCTCAGACAAAATGCCATGTTTGCCATGTCAGATTTTCCTCCCTGTCGTTTTTTAAAAACTCTTCAAGCTGTCCACGCTGACAAATAAACCCAGCCAATGTCATAATAGTCATTAATGAGACTTCTCTTGGCAATATAAAATAGAGGGGGAGGAAAAAGTGAAGATGCTAATCTGAAAGCACAGAAAATCTCTACAATGACAGACATTCTGCCAGCGCTGCTCGATCAACAAGTCTTGAGGTATTGCTGGTGTGCTGTCTGTCTGGCTGCCACTGATAAGAACTTACTGGGGGCTGCTGGATAATAGTCTCGTAAGCTTTAAAAGCAGGGGAAGGGGCTTAATGTATTCTGGGGGAATTCAGCAAACATCTCCCCCCTCTCAGCACATTCGGGCAAAGACAACCCCTTTGAAAGAGCCAGTGGGGGTGGAAGAGGGTTGGAATTGGGGGGGGGACATCGTGCTGCCGGAGTCATGATTTGCCTTGAGCGTGATTTCATTCCTGGGGAAACAAGATGGCTGCACTCAGCCGCAACATGAGGCAGATCCATGAGCTAGCGCTAGCACGTTTACAGTACAATAATCAACCAAAGCTATATGGCCGAGCTTCTGCGCTAAAGTTGATCTATTTCTCTGTGCAGCACCTGCATGGCCTTGTGTCTTTGCACTGAGGGAAATATGTAAAGCTCGTATGACCTCTATTTTCAGGGTCAGAGGCACTAACTGTTTTTTGGTTTGTACCTCCCCCTCAGGTGTCCTCAGACTGACAGGGGGTGCCCCATGGGAGATGAGTGGGTAGTAAATGAAGAATGGTTGGATGCTGTGGGCTCAAAAATGTTGTTTGTATTATCTGACCAGCCGTGCATATAATTTGTGGTACTACAGTGGTAGTAAGCTCATTTTATGAATTTATTTTCTGACCAAACCAGTGAAAACATTTAAATTCTATGAAACTGCATAGGCGTCTATCTGTGAATAAGTTTTTTTTTCTCTCCTGCCCAGAGACTAGCAAACTGGCGACTCATGTGACAACTACGTCCACAGATGCATCATTTGGACACAGAGGTGTGACGTAGAAGAATACGCAAGATGACAGCATGAAGGAAACCCAAACCACACCCTCAAATCCTGTTGGTTATTTGTCTGGTGACGCAGGACCAGACATCTTTGGCACAAAAAAAGAAAAATAATTTGAAGGGGACTGAAGGAGAAGATGTAAAAGCTTCACAATATGTTTCAGAATGTTTTGGATTTGGATTTCGACTGTCCAAACACCCAAGTATGTATATATGAGTAGGCATCATCTGAGTGGTGATGTCTATTTCCTGACGTGTTTCAGCATGAGAAGATTGTTCGATTCAGCTGAGTCAGTCACAGTTCTGTGGGTCGTCTCTGGCAGGGTTAATGACAGGGAAAAAGTGGAAGTAAAGCGGGGAAAAAAAGGGAAAGTGGAGGAGTGAGATGACTAAAATGCCACTGGCCATTAACCGCCGATCAGTGCTGTCACATTATCTGGAAACACAGATAGATGGGAGGTTTGGCCGTAGGGGAAATGCTTTGGCTGTCTGCCATGATAATAGTCTTGTATTGCCAACTAGAAGTCAGAGCTTGGTGAGAAAGAAGTACTTTAGAATATGATGGTGATTGCATGCCACACATTGTCTCTGCAAATGATCTGATAGGTCTCGTCTGGTTGCATTTCTTTCCATTTTGGGGAGGAGGTATTGTGTCAAATTAGGGGAAGCTGGGCTTTTGTTTTCTACTTGACCTCTATTATGATAACAGATGTTAATTACATAGTGCTGGGTTTCCCTGTGAATCTGTCTGTCTGTTTTCACACATTGCAGGTTGCCCCTGCACATCCCTTCACTTTTACAGGCTCAGAAAACATACATTAAGATTCTGGAGACATTTCTTTGAACAAAATATGTGTTCTTTTATTTTCTTTGTGTGCTCTGTGGTCTTATGGTTAATGTTTTTGTGGTGTGGCCGAGCACATGTGGGATGACTGCATGAGAGGTGGGTGTATTTGCTTGAGGCTCTGAATCTCAGCTAGACTTGGCAGCGCTACTGAACACGGAAAACCATGTCTGCAGCCATATGGAGGAAAAGCCAATTCAGTTTAATCAGTGTGTTCAATGTGTCTGCTCCATTAGAGAATTCCAGCACTGCAAAATAAGCTGAGGCGGCGAAAACTCAAAGTGAAACTCAGGAGGATACGCTAGAAGTAAAACCGGTTTTAATTTTAAAATTCAGTTATTTATCTGTCAGTAAGATGGGAGAAAAACTAGCTTGCATAAAGTGTGATATCCACCATGGCTTTAAAAAGAGAAAAAGAGGACATGTCAACTTTAATAACAAAAACTCCAGTGAAAACATAGAGCCAAAACACAGCAGCAAATATCACTAAGCACCAAAGACCAAAGTACACCAGTCTAATTTCTGAAATGGAACTTACATGATGTAATATAAGAATTGGGGCAAACCAATATGTTGAAACTCATAAAAACGAGCCTTACTAGAGTTAGAAATACTCTGTGGACCTTAATATACGTACGTGGTCTGTTTGTAATCAGGACATACTGGCAAGTGAAAATGTATTACATGGTGGTGGTTGTGGCTCTACAAATATATTGTGTTTTGTTGTTGATCCAGCTGCACAAGTTGATTCTATTTGGCTGTAAACCTTACTATTTTAAAAATCTGAAAACACTCTCAAACTAAGTTTTGTTTGGACACTGTCACGCTTAATAAGTCATGTAAACTTTCACTAGGACTTCCAAGGATCCATAGACGAAAACACACAGACACATAAAATCTGGAGAGAGAGATGAATACTGAAGAGTATCGGAGGGCATTTGCATCAGCAACTCTTCTCCACCAGAGAAGAGGACAAACTCATTTGGGCGATGAGTCACTGTTGGGACTACTCATCATCATGTCATGAACCCTGCTGATTGTACTTATGTGGGACGGCTAGAGAGTGGGCAGGAGAAGACAAAAGCAGTTTGTTGTTCATGTTGTGTTTGATACACTTACTAACTTAATTACTGAATTACCTGTGCAAGAGGACTTTTTTGGACGGCAATGTTGTTCTGTCTGTCTGTTGGTCCACCACTTTGGTCCAGATGGAAGTATCCCAACAGCTTTTGGATGGATTGCCAGGAAATTTGGTAAAAGCATTTCTGTTCTCCACAGAATCAAATGTAATAGCTTTAGCGATCCCTTAACTTTTCATCTAGCGCCATCATCAGGTAAAGATTTTCATTTGTCCAGTACTTTGTTAATGACTTCCAAAACTAATGACTAATCCCCTGGACGTTGTGTTTAGGTCTGCTAATTAGCAAATGCTAGCTTGCTAACACACTAAACAAAGATGGGGAACTGGGTAAACATGCTAAACCTGCTAAACATCAGCATGTTAGCGTAGTCACTGTGTAGCGTGGGCATTTTAGCATGCTGGTTTTAGCATGTAGCTCAAAGCACCGCTGTGCCTAGCGAGGCTGTTGTCTCTTTGTCTTGGTCCGGTTTATACAATCATACAAATTTGAAACTAACTGACTGAAATAAAACTGGAATTGAAATTCACTCAATATAAACACAGTAGTTAGAACACAAATAGTTAACCACAAATTGAACGTCGCTTGCCTTGAACAGAGCTGCAGTGGGTGCTATGAACAAATGTCTAAAATACGTTCTATGTTGATCTGTACTTATGGACATGAGAATTACATTTTTGTAGATCAAAGGCTGCTATAAATACACTCATTCACCCGACTCACATCACACAAACTGAAACAAATTCATTAACATCACATGCAACCCAAGGCTCATAAGCTATGCCTCCGTTTCCACAACTAGATGAGCTATGTGTCAGGTTTGTGTTTATCACTGTTGCATTAAATTTTATACAGTTATGCAAACATTTATTTCACCTCAAGGCATTTTTGCCTTCACACAGCTTAAATGATCCACAAACACTATGTTACTCTATGCACAAATGAGAGAGAAAAGGAAAATGGATTAGAATACAAATAATGGACTTTTGTTTTACTCTTCCATCAAAGCAGCAGTAAAGTGTCCCAAAATACTTAAAAATAAACATTGTACTGAGCAACATTGCCAGGCCAAATAAAGAAAAGGTTTGCCAAATTGAAAATGGAACTTCGTGAATGTACACTGTGGTTGCGCCAATGATACACTAATGATCTTTTTATCATGTGCACAATCCCAATACTCATTTAAGTGGCTCATGATATGCTATATACGACAGCTGAGGAAGTCACGGCTCAGTGGTTTTGCACAATGGCAGCCAGTCATCAACAGCAGCCATAGGCCTGTCAGGCATTCACACTATGTACCTACGGCCACAATAGCCTCATCAGTAGCCTTATTCAATCAGTCTTCACAGGCGGAGTCAACTCGGGCGCTGCAGACCCAGCCAGCAGTCCGCTGATCTGCATCACAGAGGATTCAACAATGAGAGTGTCCCTCCTTAAATCTCCTTGAAGTGATCTCTGATTTCGCCTGATTGTGTCAGACGCTGTGCCATTATGCCACTCTGCGCTTTCAGATATGACCACGTGATTAGTACAGGGGAGGGAGGGACAATGGCAAACTGTTTTTATGAATTGTTTTAGCATCAGTGTACAACACAGTCGGACAAGGAAAGGCTTTTAAGTCAAGGTTTGAGTTCAGCCCCTGTAGGTCAGTCTGAACGCATGAGAAATACAAGATACAGTATTCACATTCGTGTTTGCCTTTCAGTGATCTCTAATTTGAAGACTGAAGGATTTGACAAGGAGAATAAAACACAAATTCCACCTCCGTAAAGTCATTCAGGCTAGAATCAATCTTGGAATGGCGATGCAGGACAGCGCAGGGTCCACTCGGTGGGGCGTTGATGATGTCAGAGCAATTCAATGCTGATATCGATTCCCACACACACAGAGGGAGAGACTATGGTAATCAATACCCTTATCAATCACTCAATCAACCTTTATGAACTGCTACATGTCCTTCAAACAAGCGTGTCACTACTGTAGCAAAACTGCTGTTTGGGGGTCATGTAAAGATTTATTCCCATTTCACGAACATTTATCTTTTTTTCTGTGCCATGGGAATGTGAAGTCAAAGTCATTTTCACTAAGAAAATTATAGCATTGTGTACAGGTATTGATCAAACTGTGAATTGCTCTGCACAGTGTAACACAATTATATAACCCAAGTTTAGTTATTCTTTCAAATAGAAGTTTGATTATTTCTGTCTCAGGCCAAGAAAAAACTTTTCGTTCATGACTCAATGCAGAGATATTCATAATGGCAGCGCAGTCAGAGTTCAATGAGTGGGCTAGAAGAGACAAAGCTAAGTGACTTGCTTGTCATTCCAGTGCCACTTAGTTTTCAACAACATAATTGTTCTCAACCCCTAGCACTGTTCTGAATCCCAACACATTTCACAAATGATCTGTCAGCAGAGTAGGTCTGAAAACATGTCTGAAAACAGCTACTTTGATTTCAGGTAAGATACATTTAATTTTTCTAAAGCCAACTTCGTTTTCTGTAGCTTTGGCCCTGCTTTGTATGTGCGTCTGAGCAATTATTTACATAAGAAATGCAAAAGCCATGCGGCTCTGTTGCAAAAAGGAATGGGAATTAGTTTTATGCTCTCAGATTGAATAAATATGTTTGTGTGTTTTTTGTTGCATGTTCTTGTTTGTTTAGTTAAGGTTTAACAATATTGTATCATAATTATCACTGAATGGCTAAACTTATTCTTATTTTAGTGTATGCAACATCTTCTAGCTACAAACTCACTACTCTTCATTTTATTAAAATTCCATTCATTTTTATGCTTTTTCCTGACACTGTCAAAACATGCATGAACAGACACTGGAATATAAAGTAAAAGGACATACAGTTCTGTACAGTGTGTGAGAAGGATTATTTGATCATGCAGCCATCTTATGTGTTTCATAAGATGAGATATCTCATCGGTACAGTGTCAGTCAGAGAGGATGATTCTTCACGGCGTTGAGACTAGCGGCTGATCAGTGGGTGAGAAGCTCGGGAGTGCAGCAGAGCAGTATGTAGGTTAGCTGTCAGGAAATTAAGCCTATTAACTGCTTATGTAACACGTCACACATTTGGCTGTGTGTCGCACGTGTATTTTCATCCAATATTTCTTATGTGGCATTAGGCAAAGACAGGCAGACTTTTGTAAAGATGGTGCACTCAGTAGGAAGTTCTTGCACAACCCTGATATTGCTTATATTAGTTTTGCCGCAGTGTTTCTGTTTTCATATGCAAAGAATAGTTTTAGTAAAGTATATTTTCATTATAATAAATATATATTCTTAGCACACTGTCCACATCTGTTCTTACATATATGCAGGAAGCAAAACAGTTTACTTTTCTACTTTAAACAGCATGAGTAGCTGAGAGCTGAGAGTCTACAGCTATGCCAGTGGTGATGCTTTGAGCTAAATGCAAACGTCAATATGCTAATATGCTCACAACCTAACACTCTGATGATTTGTAGTGGATTTTGAGATGATGGTTAAGGTACTTATGGTTATAGTCAGGTGATTACACAATTCATCCTGCGGGAACGTCTGAACCAAATCTTTAGACAATCCATCCAATAGTTGTTGAATCAAGACATTTTACTCAAAACCAAAAATTTCTGACTTCCTGGTCACGCTGGAGGAAAAGTCAGTGGATCACTAGAACACATCACCTGGGAACCATGAATGTTCATACAAAATGGCAAATGTAAATGCTCCGTATTTCTATAGCGCCTTTCTAGTCATTTCAACAACTCAAAATGCTTTTACACTACATCTGCATTCACACACTGGCAGAACAGCCACCAGAGGCAATTCAGGATTCAGTATCTTGGCCAGCCTGGAGGAGCCAAGGATTGAACCGCTGACCTTCCAATTAATGGGCAACCTGCTCCACCTCCTGAGCCACAGCCACCATCTAAGCAACCCATCCAATAGTTCTTGAAATATTTCATTGTGAACTAAGATAGTGGACTAACCAACTGGTCATTGCAACACTGCCATCCACAAAGCCACTAATAAAAGAAGATTGGGCAAAAAAGACTGACACCATAAGCTCAAATTTGAAAATAAATCTGATCATAAAATCCAAAATCACAGGAAAATAAAATCACGATCAACTCATTTAATTGAAATGGGATCTTTGGAACGTGTAAAAACAATAAACGAATGGCTGCCTAACATGAAAGAAAAAAAATGACTAAAAGCAATATTTTAGACAAATCTGATTTAGTTTTAAATACATGTTCAATCATTTGTATTTTTCTGTTCTCATAGTGCTTGAATAGTGAGGTAGAGGGCAGGGAGGTGTGTCCAGTCTGCACACTGAGCTGGACCTTTGCCCACTCTAATCATCCGGCTATTAGGGCCATCAGTGCATCTCCATCCTTGGTTCAGCTTCCAGGAGCCATTTGTGAAGCAGCAGAGCAGGAAATGAGGTTGGTTTGCTGCAGTTGCGGAAGCCTGGAGGATGTGCTCAAGGGAGCCACACTCCCTCCCAGATGGAGAGCAAAGGGGCCATCAGTAGGAGGTGGAGGTGAAGACAGAGCTGAGAGTTGCACTGCATTTGTAATGGACAAAGACATCACGGACCCCCAGATTTATTTTTTGGCAAAAACCAAGGACAACTGAGTGATGAGGTTTTATGGGACAGTCAAAGCACTGGACGTATTATAGTTCCTCTTTTAAACATCAAAAATGACTCCTCAGCTCTCTTGATAGAGAGTTTCTGTAGGTTTTTCTTCTTCTAATTTGTATCCTTCTATTTATCCAGTGAAAATAAAAACAATTTGTCCTGCTACATTGATTTACTTTCCTTTAAGGACTTTGCCAAAAATTGATCTTTGATGGTCTTGTTGAGATATCACATAACAGCTCATTACAGTACGAACATCAATTGAAATAGCAGTTTGTCCTAAGTATATTTGTCATATGTCAATACCCACCTTTTTATGTTCATAAATCAAAAATGGTTTTGAGCCATTCTCTGTGGTTGACAAGATCACAAACTGAGTCTTAAAAAAGATTTAATAAATAAACAAATACATTACAATAGTCGCCTGTTAGCCCTCCAGTCACAGGCCTGAGGTAAAAGCCCAGAAGCACAGCACAGCAGTAAGGGGCAGGAGCAATAAATGTTATGCTGAGCAGCTGCCAACAATATTTCAGCGATGTGAGGCCTCCATATGACATACACCTGCTATTTCATAGTTTCTTGCAAATTGGGGTCATGTTCACTGTGCTGTGCAGAAGCGACATAGACCTGAAACTTCAATAGACTTCCAAGCTGGACTGAAGTAGACGTTTCAGTGACGGGATTGGTTTTCAGTAGAAGAAGAGCAGAAGTTCTTAAGAGAGTTCTTAAGAGTTTTGTGAGAGAAATCAAGCATATCTGATAATAACTACAGAGCATTCATGATGTTAAACAGAGGGACTTTAGTTAATGACACCTAAAATAATACCAAATGACAAAAAGTACCTTTTAATTTGCTATTCTAAAGGATAACATCAGGTTACCTTAAACTTTTTTAAGGATGCTGAATTCAAAAGGTTGACTGAGTTGGGGTAATAATAAGGTATAACTTCTAGTTTTAACTGTTTTGTTAAATAACAAGAAATTGCTCAGTGAGAGTTTTTCTCTCTCTGATAGATACTTGCCTCTGAGTGTTTAGGGGAAAACAATCACTATGCCATCTGTTAGTCTGCGTGATAAATTAACAGCTTCACTGCTTGAGCAATTATTTTCTGACAGTTTGAGCAGAATCAATAATTTGCAGACTCATAGCTGCATGAAATCTCGCTTTTCCTCCACATGAAAAAGTTGCTAAAGGATGTAATTGGGCAAAGTTTTACTTGCACTGTCATGAATGTAACATGACACAATTGCAAGACAAATAATAATTTGGCAAAACAAAATTAAGATTACATTTCCTCTAAACATGCCTAACAGAGGAGGACTTTTTTTTTTCTTCATTAACCTTTACTGGATCCCCAATTGGCCTTTATGTATGGAGCTATGTTTTTTATTTCAAGTAGGGATCATGAGATTCTGATTTAATAGGCCATCAAGTCTGCAGCAGGTAAGGGATGTAATTTTCCAGGGGGAAAAACAGTCCCTTAGTTATGAATGTTACTAAAAACATGAGCAAAAAAGTTAGTTATTTCTAAATAATCATTTTACAATATGTTGTGATAAATATTTATTAAGTCATGTATAAATAGGCTATTTATTACAACACTCCATCAGTTCTAATGAGTTAAAGACTATAGCTTTTAGCAAGCTAACAGGTTTTGAAAGAGCAGTTTAGTGAGATATGAGGTGTGAAAATTGTGTTTTTTGTCTGTACAGGTATGTGAGGTAGACTAAACAGCTAAGGATGTAGTTAAACAGGTGTGGATATATTGCAAGTGGTTGAATGAGTGTTAGCAAACTAAACAGGTGTGGATGTTGTGGTTTCATGTAGACAAGTATCTATAAGGTAGAATAACCATCATTACGTAAAATGTGGAAAGTTTTGCTGCTTTTCAGGGAACTCAGAACTCAAAAAAGTGTGAACTGGGGGCAAATCCAATGTTAGCTAGCTTACAGTACAATATCTCTGAAAATCATCTTCTCTGCACAAAAGTTATTCAGGAAAATTTGATAATTAGAAAAATATACAACAATTCCTGACTTTTGCAGATTACTAACTGATGTAGCTAGACGGGAACACAAGTAAGGAGTAAGTATATTTATGTCACTCGTTTTCATGAAAATGTAATGCACCTGTAATGCTTTGAGGTCCTAAGTTGGAAATTTTGTAAACAAACGGCATTTAAAAATTCCTGACCTCCAGCTGTGACTGTAACGCATCATCAGTCACCACCTCTCCGGAATCACTAGCAGGGGTTTGGCAAAACCAGTGACTGAGCTGGGTGTGTTTGGGCCCCAGCGAGGGAAACTGATGATTGTTCAAATATAATAAAATAATTGGTTCATTGATGTAAACATTCTAGCAAACACAGTGTATTTTAAACCAGGCTGTAGCTGGATGTCATCAGCCTCTGAACTGAACTCTCAGTCCGGCTCTGGCTCAGCCCCACGGCGGCTCTTTCCCCCAGCAGAGCCTTTGTAATGGGACACTGCTAAATGATGCTCCAGTGCAGTCATGGCCTGTTACACCTGACTCGCTCCTCGCTGCACTCGCCTGTTGTTAGCTCGTCTTCTCCAGGCTAATTTATGACCCTTCCAGACTCACCGGCTACGAATTACTCAAACTAATCACGTGAGCCTGATAACTTCTTTATGCATTCCTTGTTCTTGATATGTGAAACATAGCAGAGGAGGTTGGAGCACACAGGAACTACACTTTGCTGGCTAATGCTATCATGCACTTAAAGAAGAGTAAGTATGTTGATGACTTTTCAGGTTTGATGTCACTAAATACCTCTTCTAATGCTAAAAAAAAAAAAAACACTGTTTGTGTGGCTGGTCTAAAAACACGTGCATCCTTTACTTGCAAAGTGTCAGCTTGGCTACTTCATTTGGATTTCTTATTTGCAGCTTTGGGAGTGGCTGCAGCTGTGTGTATGTGATTTCCTGTGCAGTATGTGTGTGTATATCTGTGTGTATGTGTCTACATGTATGCTTTACCCTACTACCCTTACTATCCATGTGTCTCTGTTCGCTCTGGTACCTCTCACCATCAGTAAGGTCAGTAAATATGATATTGATCATTGCTATGATTTGCCAGAATGTAAATCTGTAGAGAGCGGCGTGGTTTAGTGTGTTTAGTTTAGTTGCCGAGCAGTAGTAAATTTAACAGACAGATTTTTTATCTGAAACATGTCATAGTTTTTGTACTTCTCCTGAACCCTGAACAGATTGCCCTCTTATGATGTCACCAAAAATATGCTTCAGTAATACTTTTATCATTGTTTTAATGTAGGCGAACAGCAAGAACCAATTAACATGGGATTTTCAGCTTGATGTAGCGTGAGGATATTATCTGTATGCTTCCACTGACAGCCATTTGCATCTCATGATTCTTTCACGAAACTTGTGCACTCCAGGTCAAAGCATTTTGACTTTGATGTGTTCAGTGAGCCAGATTATCTTGGCTTGTAGACCAGCAGTCTTCTTGTTCCAAGGTTAAGATGAAACTTTAACCCACTCATCAGCGACACAGATTAGTCCAAGCCAGTGGTGTCCCCTTTTGCCAAATTTGCCTCTAAGAGCTTCAGGTGGCCACACCTCTGCTGAGACATCGCTCACATCAAATATCCCTGAGAGTCATTCATCTGTTGTTTCCAGTGTAAACAATTGGACTACAATGACATTTATAAAATCTGTATTCTTTCTTTCATAACCACAGTAGTGCATCTGTTTGCACAGTAAATACATGCTCAGTTCAAGTTCAGTTCATTATGCCTGCACTCGTAGGCAGACTGGTTAACGCCACATTCCTAAACAACTAACTAAAAGTGACAGCTGGTCGGTGCTCCCGGGCGTACAAGGTTAGATAACCCCATGCAAACAGACACAATGTCTCCTCTAAAGGGTTATTTCCTTGCAGCCTGTGCGCCTGTTTGAGGTGTCCAGTGTGAGTCCTTTGGTTTCGCTCTCCTGTCTCATGTGTCACAGCATGTTGTCGTATATAGAGGCGGTGATGCATTATTGAAGATGTCTGCAGGTTGCTCAGGCACATTAAGCAAACAAAAGTGCAATTACCTACATGGGAATGCATGTATAGGAGTCTAATTGCTCTGCATAGGCGATGACTGATAATGTCTCTGCAACTTAATGTCTGTGTTCCGGTTTTATCATGCACAGGGGTGATTTATTCACAGTAACTCAGCCAAACTGATTTAAATCATCACAGTGATCCTAACTGGTTTAGATAAGCAATCTTCCTTGAACATAAATAAGGTGATACGAAAGAAAAAGAGAAGTGGCCCTCCGCAGCACTGTGCGCTTAGGGCCTCTAACCAGCTTTCCTTTGTGTATGAATGGGCATCTATATGGGGAAAGGCTCACGCTGCAACAGTGGCTAATTCCTGCTAATCCCAGCGTATCTTCTACCACTTAGAGATGGTTCCCAATGGCAGCCCCGGAGCAGGGGAATTGCTGGTGAGATTAGCTCACGTTAGCTCCTCCTCTGTGGTTTACACTCAGCCAGGCCAGGCCGGCCTGCCGCTGCACCTATGCTAACCTTTTGCACAGAAATGGATTAATTATTTTTCAAAAATGTTCCGAGTCTTATTTAGAGAACAATGTAAGTTTCTTTCCATTTATTCTGCTTTTTATGTGGTTTTAGTTTCGGGTTGATTCAGTTTTGAATGTGAAACTTGTGAGGGCAGAAACAAGGTTTATGAAAGGTGTGCTTAGAGGCTTAGAGTTTGTGTGGCATTTAGCAGTGCTTTCCTTTACATGAAGATTTGGTTGGCTCTGACTGACTTTCCTTTGCACATTTCCTTGCAAAGATACAATCCTGTTTTTTTCTGTTATTGCATTTAATAACCTTGGGTTTATAGTATTATGTTGTGGTTTTGGTCGTATGTGATAAATGTTACAACACTGGTCCAAATGCAAAAAGAAGAACAACATGGGGAGACGGAAGGTTTATTTTGAAATTAAGACTCTGCTTTGACTCGCTCTGAAAGTAGCAAACACACAGCAACATTCTCAATTCTGCAGTTATCAGATACTGTTTTTACCTATCTACCTTGTTTAAATGACAACTTGTTAACTATGAAATTAGAGAAAGCCACAGATTACTGAATGCCATAGTCATTAAGATAAGTTTTTAGCAGCACCTGTGTAAAGGTTCTACATCAAATTCCACAAGCATATGCATCAGTGTTTATTATGCTTCCTAAATCTCCCAATAATAAAACCCCTTGATTCACCGTGAGTCATTCTTGCGCCAAAATGTCATCCAGCAACAGCGTAATCCTAAAGCATCATTTATCTGCACCTAACACCTAGCACACGGCGTGTTAAATGCAATATGATTGTAAGTAACATCAGTCCCAGAAATAACTACACACCCCGTCTTATGTGATACAGATGAGTGCTTTCAGATAAAGACAGTGCTGAGTCTTTTTTTGTTGCCTGAGAAAACTGTGCAACATAACATACACTGTCAGGAATTTATCACACTTTAAGCTCAAACCAGCCTTTGAAATTTACTTCCAAAGTCTGTCTCCAGTAACTGAGACACGACTTAAACTGTTACAAGGCTGCAAAGTGAGTAAAGAAAGGTGCACGGACGGTTTCTGACTGTATTTAAATGTATTTTCTTTAACACTGTAACACCATGCAGCTCCATGAAATACTGTTACTATAGTGTTAAAAAATAAACCCCCAGCTACCACTGGATTATCCTCTAGTTAAACACTTGATGCTTCCAGTTTAATTCCCAAACAAACCAGCATGACAGCACTTTCAACACTAGACATGGCCCTCATGTGGTTACACTGTAACTATTAGTAGGTAGTTAAAAGGATAGCAGTTTTCTGTGTTCTTCAGCAGAACTCTTCACTGATAAAACTAAGTTCTCACGTGGATTAAAATAAGTATAAGCACATCAGACTGTGCACACTGCAGTTTCTATCGTTCTTATCTTTTCTAACTGAGACCCATGTGTATTTCTTTCATAGGAGATCTCTTCTGAAGATGTTTCCACAATCAGGGAAATCCATTGTCTTTGACAACTTTCCAGATCCCACTGACACCTGGGAAATCATCGAGACGATCGGGAAAGGGACCTACGGAAAAGTCTACAAGGTGCTCAACAAAATTGATGGAAGTAAAGCAGCTGTAAAGATACTGGATCCCATCCATGTAAGTTGACTTTCTCATCTGGAGTGTCAAAAGTTGAGTCAAGCATCCTGCTCATTGAATTTAGGTCCAAATATTCCATTATATTACTTCTGTTAGTGTAATCTAAGATCACATGTTTCCATACCATGCACGTGTTGAAGACAGTGCTCCTTAAAGCAGCTATAAGCTTGTGGTGTGTTTATGCCTTTGGTGGCAGCATAGGGCGGAAAAGTTATAGTGTTTATAGGATCTGCATTTTAGAGCTTTAGACATCATCACTGATTAGATCTGGCCAACCATATTTTCTCTTTGCATCTACCTCACTCTTTTGTAACTTTCCTTTCAGTTGTTTAGTCAGTATATTTCTACCAGATTTCATTTTATTTTCATGCATTTGTTACTTACTGAGGCTTTTGTCAATCAGTGATAAAAAGCTATATATCTCATTGGTT
>NC_060150.1:41797812-41809464 GCF_021292245.1 Micropterus dolomieu | reverse complement strand
TGTTAAATGCAATATGATTGTAAGTAACATCAGTCCCAGAAATAACTACACACCCCGTCTTATGTGATACAGATGAGTGCTTTCAGATAAAGACAGTGCTGAGTCTTTTTTTGTTGCCTGAGAAAACTGTGCAACATAACATACACTGTCAGGAATTTATCACACTTTAAGCTCAAACCAGCCTTTGAAATTTACTTCCAAAGTCTGTCTCCAGTAACTGAGACACGACTTAAACTGTTACAAGGCTGCAAAGTGAGTAAAGAAAGGTGCACGGACGGTTTCTGACTGTATTTAAATGTATTTTCTTTAACACTGTAACACCATGCAGCTCCATGAAATACTGTTACTATAGTGTTAAAAAATAAACCCCCAGCTACCACTGGATTATCCTCTAGTTAAACACTTGATGCTTCCAGTTTAATTCCCAAACAAACCAGCATGACAGCACTTTCAACACTAGACATGGCCCTCATGTGGTTACACTGTAACTATTAGTAGGTAGTTAAAAGGATAGCAGTTTTCTGTGTTCTTCAGCAGAACTCTTCACTGATAAAACTAAGTTCTCACGTGGATTAAAATAAGTATAAGCACATCAGACTGTGCACACTGCAGTTTCTATCGTTCTTATCTTTTCTAACTGAGACCCATGTGTATTTCTTTCATAGGAGATCTCTTCTGAAGATGTTTCCACAATCAGGGAAATCCATTGTCTTTGACAACTTTCCAGATCCCACTGACACCTGGGAAATCATCGAGACGATCGGGAAAGGGACCTACGGAAAAGTCTACAAGGTGCTCAACAAAATTGATGGAAGTAAAGCAGCTGTAAAGATACTGGATCCCATCCATGTAAGTTGACTTTCTCATCTGGAGTGTCAAAAGTTGAGTCAAGCATCCTGCTCATTGAATTTAGGTCCAAATATTCCATTATATTACTTCTGTTAGTGTAATCTAAGATCACATGTTTCCATACCATGCACGTGTTGAAGACAGTGCTCCTTAAAGCAGCTATAAGCTTGTGGTGTGTTTATGCCTTTGGTGGCAGCATAGGGCGGAAAAGTTATAGTGTTTATAGGATCTGCATTTTAGAGCTTTAGACATCATCACTGATTAGATCTGGCCAACCATATTTTCTCTTTGCATCTACCTCACTCTTTTGTAACTTTCCTTTCAGTTGTTTAGTCAGTATATTTCTACCAGATTTCATTTTATTTTCATGCATTTGTTACTTACTGAGGCTTTTGTCAATCAGTGATAAAAAGCTATATATCTCATTGGTTGCTATTAGCACTTCTTTTGTGATATGGATCTGGCATTTCTGTGTGTGTTTTTGGGTTTAGGTTAGTGTTTGTGAATTGTATACTTTAAATTTTTCACAACAACACATGAATGTAGTGTGTGCTGACTGAGAAGAGTTGTGTTATTACATGTTGGGCTTTTGTGCCATACCCTTAGCTCAGTGAACTTAAATCAAAAGTGACCTGAGACCAGACCTGTGTCACCCAACATTCCTGAAACCTTACAGTAGAAAGACCTTCCAGACAGGATGCAACCCTTTTACACAGTGGAATAGTAAGTGTAAAAAGTTCTGGAAAGTATGTTAAGCAGATCTCTGGTGATCTGATACACCAGCAGCAAAGCGAAGGACTCATTAGCTCAGCCGTAAGCTGCAAGATACACATCATGCTGCTCTGCTTTATTCTCTGCACAGGGCATTTAGAAAAGGAGTTTTCTTCCAACTACAACCATCAGCAAATTATCTCTGCAAATTGCTTCTGATGAATTGTCCATCATCAGTGGGATGTATTGTGGCGGTTCTCTGATAATTTTGGGCTTGTGCAGTGTTTTAGCATTGAGCCAAAACACATTTGGCACCTATGCAGGTGTGTGTGTGTGTGTGTGTGTGTGTGTGAGAAGCAAATTTGACACAGAGCAGGGATACATGATGTTACTTCTGGCAGCTTGAGACTGATTTATTTTCTACAGTGACTAGATTTATAAATTACACAACATTACTGAGCAAGAGGGACAGTAACCAATATATTGTTGTCATCTTAAATTTCAATGTAATCAGCAAAGATCACTAGTTTTAGATAACAGAACGATAATGGAAACTTTTGTACTTTCTAAAGAACAGTTAAAGAACATGATCATCACTGATCTGGTGTTATGGCGTGTTATGTTGTTTAGACTGATAATACCACCTCTGTTGTCTATTTTAAAGGTACACGGAACTGTATGGCTTATTTAGCAGCTCTAATGAGCAGCCATTTTCATCTATTAAATCCAGCCGTCATGCTAAGAAAAGTCTCATTAGTCTTTTGTGAATTTGTTACAGTTTCTCATTATTGAAATGATTATCTACAGATCACTAATCTTCGTTTTAATCACTGGACTGATTATTTCATGAACAGACCTACATACAGTACACCTATATTAAAAAGGTTTCCCTTTATGCTACAGTGTGCAAGGTTTCAGGTTGATATTTATGATGCATTTCAGAAGAATACTTGTGATTTATTGATATGACTATTTTTTGGTGTAAAGTACAGAGTTGTAAAAGCACTGTCCAGTATTTTGCTTCAGGTGCTGTGTATATATAGTAGCACAGTGGTATCCAGACCAAGACAAATCTGGGGAGTCATGCCAATATTTCTTTTAATACAATATCTCTAACAATAGGACTAGTGTGCGGCCCTTCTGGTGTCGAAAAGGTATTCAACGAAAACACTTTGAGAAGGGAAAATCACTTGATCTGCTTACTGTATGACTCAGACATTCAAAACCTGTGACGAGAGGGTCACATGTACACATTGCTTCGTTTTAAGGGGCACTGCAGTGGAGTACCATTGATGTATCAAGACGTTCCTGAAAAATAAAGAATTGCTCTCAGTGAAATCCCCCCATGTAAAAGTAACTTGCCCTTTACAAATTAAACAAAAAAACCTTCTCTTTTAATCGAACTGTCTGTTAGAAAATATAACATGTTAATAATGAGCTTTAGGGGTGTTGGTAGGCAAATTTATTTATTTATTTTTTTAACCTTTGGCAGAGCCAGGTTAGCTTTCCCCCCCTGTTTTCAGTCTTCATGCTAAGCTAATCTAACCCCCTTCAGGTTCCAGCATCATATTTTCAATAGAGAAAAGAGAGTGGCATCGTTCTTCTTATCTAATTTGCACCAACAACTAAACTAAAACTACTTATTTAATCTAGAAAGCTGGTATCACCACCACATAAAGCATCACAAACATGGAAACATGGTTGGTAAACATGAGCAAAACGTGCCTTTCTTGTAATTTTAACTGCTCTTTCTCCTTGTTTTTCAGGATATTGATGAGGAGATCGAAGCGGAGTACAACATCCTCAAAGCTCTTTCTGACCACGCCAACGTTGTCAAATTCTACGGGATGTACTACAAGAAGGATGTGAAATGTGGAGATCAGTTGTGGCTAGCACTGGAGGTAGGAAAACCTATAATATTTGAATAGAAAAGCCACTATGTGTTTGCAACAACCCATATATTTGACTATATGACACCATAAATAGCAGCACCTGTATACTGTGCGCAGACATAGAGCGTATAAGTGCAGATTAAAGGTCTGATTGTACTTCACACAGCATGTCTCGCCAGGTATACGCAGTGGTGACCAGATCTGGCCAGGGATTATGCCACAGTTTAAGCCACCATGGGCAGTCTTGGAGTTTACTTATAGGCCACCTGGGGGATTTGGTCGCAGGCCAGCAACATGGCTGTGTTGGGGGTTGAGGTTGGCTCGCGTGTCGTGGTCACCCTGCTGAGAGCAGCAGAGCAGGGATTTCTGTTTACAGGGGCTGTCTCGGTGTATTAGTTTATGCACCTATCACATTGGAGAGCCGGACGAAGTGTCGCTGGTAGTTTGGATTTTGGGTAGAATACACTAAAGACACTGTATGTTGTTGCTCATTATTGCTTTTATATATATTTTAGTATGTAGATAACAGTTCTATGTTTATTCTACTTATCTTGGTCAGCTTTGTTGGCCTTGTTTTAACTCCTATTTCTATCTACACCTGGTTGTGTACAGGAATGACTACATGCAGGTATGAATTTGTGATATTTTACGCAAGACTTCAAGGGGACCTTGCTGCTGCAGCTGCTTTCTGTACATCTAAAAAAGCTTTGCCTCCAGCTATCCAGTTTTCCGTCTTTCATAAGTCATTGGCTGCTGTAGCCTTTTTTGAAATGTCAAGCTGTAGACAAAGATGTAATGGAGGTCAACCTCAGAGGAGGAAAAGTGTTTGAAGGGTCCAACACGGTGGCGGATGTGGGTTTTCTTTGCCTTTTGACTTTCTGACCATGTAATTTGTGTTCCTGCTTTGATGGGGAGCAAACCTGGAGATGTCTGGTAAACATGGTCAGAAAACTTGAGAGGGGTTGATAAGAAAGAATGCTAATGCTAAGTGTCACAGCTAGCGCTCCCAAAGGTCTTTGAAGTAGTGTTTATGAACGATGAAACATATAATTTTTACTTAATGTTGTCACTTAATGCTGTTGTCAATATTGTACAGACAATTATGGTCCCCACTAGGCTTGGGCAGTATCAACGTATTACGGTATACCAGGTTTAGGGTTGGGTGCCATTGGTACCATTTGCTACCGGTAACCATCTGGGCCTTTTTAGTACTTTTGTAATTTTGTAAAGAAGTTCTCAATTTCAACATTGTTAGTAAAATAGTATTAAAAATAGTATAAAACGAACTACTCTAGCAATGAATAGAATATGAGGGCGGCCCTACTAGTACGTTGTTCTTGAATTTGGCACCCACTGATTCATGTGAATTGCTAGTCGGTAATACCAAAGTAATACAGTTGGTACCCTTAAAAATACGAAAGTTCGGTACCAAATCCTAACCAGGATACTGTATGTAGAAATCCTGATAGTACGACTTTCAATATAGTCAAAAACACAGATGCTCCTCTTTCTATTAAACTAATATGGAGGTGCTATATTTGAGCTGATATATTGCAGTGTACGCCCTCAACGTAGGCGGGTGACACTGCGTGAAACTGCCTGACATCATGGACAACGCAATAACCCCCTTCCAATTTCTGTTATCCAAGCTCAACGGGCTTTGAATCAACAGCAGCAGTGTTATGCTAACCCAGTAGATAGTTTTCACCTCTCCAGCTTGTGTTTCTTTCCCTTTTCATCACTGTCCTTCCTCCTGACCTTTTGTAGAGCAATTACTTTGCTCGGTATCAAGTACAATATATGATACTGAATAATCAGACCACATGGTGCCTTCTATCTGATAAGATAGTTCTTATTTTGCACTGTAGTGGTTGGTTGTTGTGTATCATGTTAGGTTTTTCATTCAATTAGCTTTGCTACCTTCTTTACTCCGTGTTTCCTCTGTGGTTTGCATATTCATTTTCAACATTTCCCTTGCAAAACTCTGCAGCCAGCAGTCCAAGTCTGGTGGCTAATCCTGAGGCTGAAATCACTGCCTGACAGTTTAGTAAGTGGCTCTGTGTGTGTGCATATGTGTGTGCTCTTGAGTAGATGCACAAGGGGTTTTAGCAGTGAAGAGACAGGAAAGCAGGGAGTGAGGTGGTCATTCACCATGGTTACTATCCCTCCTTCCTAAACTGTAATTTACCATCCTCTAGCTCTGCTGAGAGGAGCCTTTCTCTGCCCTGCACTGACAGCAGACCGCTCATTATGAACAGAATTCATACAAATTGCATCCTCTACTTTGTTAGCCCCTCATTGGGGTCTGCAAGCTTTTGGCTTTGCCTCTGTAGTGTGCTCCTTTATGATAGCGGATGTGGGCAAAGAGGAGCAAGCTTTCATGTATGAAGGCCTAATTCTGCTCCCAGAGTTTAAAAATACTTCAAAGATAGCAATGATGGAGCGACTTTTATTCTCTAATTGGAAATAACAAACCTGATTTGGATGTGCATTTCATTTGTGAGCTCCCGTTTTTCATCCAGAGACCCTGTTATATGAAGACCAGGGATTATTGGACTAATCCCTGGTCCCTTTAAAAGCTCATCTGAAAGATGTATCTCGTCTTCCATTATGCAGAAATGAAAAGTCACTATGCCATAATGCTTAATTGAAATAGCATTACTCTGTGCCTATATTGCATAATTTAAAATGGTTGTTTACAGAATTTAACTGCTAGTTCTTTCACTACTGCTTTGTCGTTACTACCGTTGATAAAAATGCTAGTAGCAGCAGTTATTAGAGAATAAGACCCTGATGAGACAGAGTGCATCTTGCAAATGCGAAATGCCAAGGGTGCGTTAGCAGTGCGCAAAACTCTTACTACCTATAGAAAACAACTGCAAAAAGATGCCTCCCACTGCAAAACAGCGGTCGTTCTGATCGGGGCTTAACAATTACACAGAAAAATGCAGTCAATTTCCCTCTGCATTAACAAAGTTTTATCTTATCTTCTCCTTCTAAAAGCTGGTGTTTATTGCACATCCATCTAATGCTGCGTTGGTGCTGCATTAATCAACAATGCGGAACTTCCACTTCTGCCAGTTTAAAATTGAATTGTTTGTGTTTTAGCGAGTCATGCGTCTGTCAATTCAAGGTCAGACAGTTCACAGAGAATTATATACTTACAAAACTCTCGGCATGTTTCTAAAAATGAATGCGTTCAGTCATTAGGAAATGGAGGAAGTAACTGGGCCTGAAGGGGCATTTATCAGGACCAAAAGTGAATTGGCATCTTTAAGTGTTTTAGTTTCTGAGTGATGGAAAAACTCATCAGACTGTCTCTACACTATATTAAACAGAGTGGCTGAAAAGATTCATTCCTGATTAATAAGTCAACCATATGACATCCCACCCAGAGTTTAGAGACAAATAATTTAATGGCAGTGATTGAAGTAGTACTCAAATATTTTATTTAGGTAAAGTACAACTATCTAAAAATACTATATTACACATCCTGTAGTCATAATATTAAAAGTAAAATGTAAAAATATTACTGTAGTAGCTAAATATACCTAAAATGTCAAAGTAAAAGTAACAGTAGTAACAGTAAAATGTTACACAGATATATTATGATTACATTATTAGATTGCAAATACAGCAAAAGTGTGTAAGTAGCATTTGGCTGTTGGTGGAGCTAGTTTTGGTTTACATACAGCGAGGTAGTTTGGTCCAGTAGTTTCCAGCCTAGAGGTCAGGCTCCTGCAAAGGGTCACGACACAAATCTAAAGGGTTGTGAAATGATTAATGGGATAGGAAAGAGGAAAACGTTCTGCTCCACAAATGACTTTTCTTTTCTCAAATTTTTGTTTTATTTTAAAATATTGATTTGAACCTTAAATTGTTAGTAGATTTGTTAGCAAGCTTGGGTAATATTATGGTATTTCAGCATACCAGGGTATTTAGAAATCTTGAAACACAGGCGCTCCTTTTTCTATTAAACTGATACGGAGATGTTGTATTGAGCTGATGTTCTGTAGTACCCTTAATGTAGGCAGGCAATGCCGCGTGAAACTGCCTGACATCATCGACAACACCATAACCCCTTCACTTTTCCAGCAGATGGTAAACAACGCACACACACTGGAGCTTTAGCTGCAGTCTTTATTTACTGACAAACTAAACTTCACTGCTCACATTTTCCTCTGCTCCTCTGCATTCACCTGCCGCTTGCTCTCTAATTACACATTAGACACACAGCATAGTAGGCCAGGCATTGTCATAGGTGCTAAAATGACTAGTTTCATCAGCTGCACAGCTTTTACTTTTTTGTTGTTGTTGTTTTTTACACAAATACTGTATACCGCACACCCCAGTGAAATATCAGGAAGGTAGGAAAAAATAAATACCACCCAAGCCTGTTGGTAAAACCCCTGTTTTCTAATTTTTTAGATAAATTGTATTTTAGTTTTTTAATCTAAAAAATCTAAATCTGAAAAGTAATGAGTAACTGTAGCTGATAAATGTAGCCCCCTGAGATGTAGTGGAGTAGAAGTATAAAGTAGCATAAAATGGAAATAGTGAAGGAAAGTACAAGTGCCTCAACATTTAACTAAAGTAAAGTATTTTAGTAGAAATTGTGCATTGTCATTTAGGGACTGGTCAAGACTGAGAAAATTATGAATAAAACAAAGGAGGTTTGTAAGAAAGGAAACGCACCTGCAAGCTTTAAGACAGATTTACCTGTAAGCATGACAATGGCTGAAAGCACAGAGCTGAGATAACACTGAACATGGGCCTGATCCAACAGGAGAACTTGAATCCACTAGATCTCATTGTCTGACAGAGCTTGAGATGATCTGAAAGGAGAAATGGAGGAAACCCAAGTAGACTTTAAGATATTATAATTTCCCATTTGGTTCTTAGGTTTTTTTCATAGTTAGTGAATCAAACAGGAAATAAAATATTTCTTTTTTATAGTATTTATATTGCAAGAATTCATCAAAAAATAGAGTCATAAATAAATCGCTGCTGCCTGCATTTATCCCCCATTACTCTTTGTCCTGACTCGTCCTGCCCTCGTACCCCAACCTCTACGGTCATTCATTGAGGTTTAAAATGGTATTCCTTGTTCGGACTTTTCAATAAATGGATACTAGAAAGTGGACACCTAAGCTATTATTGCCGTATAAGCGATAAGGACACAGTAATAGTTGGGCTGTTTTTCTCTGGAGCCGACCCAGCGTTTCACACACACAGGAACAAACACGCTTGTTCAGTGTGTTGCAGACATGATGCAAATCCATATGTCCTATAATCTGATAGTAAATTTAAAAATACAATATAAACGTACATCAAAGATAGTGGACTAAAAAGTCAGCACCTGTGTGTTTTAACAGCCGCCGTGGTTTATCCTCACTGAGTCAAGGGGCAGCCCTGTTTGTTTCATCTTTACATTTGTTTCATCCACTACTTCTTTTACACGTCTTTGATCGACTAGTTTCATTTACATGACAAAACAAACACCTGACCTCATTTGTAATGGAGAATATCCCACTCAATATTCAATGTATTCAGTTTTTTTCTTTGAAAACTGATAGTTCTGTAGAAACTCATGTGACAAGATGAAGACATGGATTTTAACCTTTTTATATTATTATAATAGAAAATATATAATATATAATTATAAGGCAACAGCATTTGTGTTGACTTTCCTCTTGAAACCTTGTATTCCTTAATGGTGATGCCTTGTTGGCAGCTGGCAGTAAAAAACAAATCTTGAATGAAATCAGTAGCATTGAGCTTCATAATAAAGCTCCATATTTGACATTAAAGTCAATTTTTTTTAGAAGTTTTTTAACTTAAAATGAATGGGAGGTTTTAATGTGACCAATTTGCCATTATATTTTTTATTTTTTTTACCAGGGTAAATGGATTAAGCTATTATCTCTTCTCTTTGGCTGTTTTGTAATCCCCACTGACTTTTACAACCACTATCATAGTTTAATGAAGTGATGCAAGTTAATGGGAATTAGTTTGTTTCAGAAAAGAACCCCCCTGTCTAGTTGTGTTTAAATATCTGGACCCAGACCGTTACCTCATAGAAAGGTTATGAAATCTGGTTTAATCTGTACAAGATGTAAATCAAACCAGGTCTAAAGTTTCATGTGTCTTTTCCACTCTGCAGAGGTTTCAGTCTTCAACACATCACAAATAATTAATGTTCATGTTGAGCATCACTGTGGCTAAGGTGAGAGTGCTAACATTTAGCTCTGCTAAATCTAGGGCACCGTACCTCTCATTAATATGGATTTGTCTGTCTGCCCTGTGTAATTTAATGATGACAGGTGATATGCTGCAGTGATGTGGACTGACGTCAGGCTGTCTGTGAAAGCCTCTGTGGTATTCTCTGCTTAACTGCTGTTTGTCTGCACATCTGATAGCAGAGAGAAGGAGTGATTAAGCTCCCCATGTGGCAGCTGAGATACATGCCATCCATTCTGCAACAGCTCTCTGGGCTCCTGGTGGATAGTTAGATTGATAGGCAGACAGGAGGCATGGCGTTGAAAACTTATGCTATCGCTTAGTCAAGGTCAAAGACTCGCTTCACTCTCAGCATCTAGTGCATGGAGGTTTTACTGAATGGGCCAGAGTTCCTGTTCCGAGTCACTGTTTCATGTTCATTTCTTGTTGGAATGTCAAATTATTAATGACTGCAAAGAAACACAAAACATATACAAAGACAAACAAAACAAGTGAGACGCAAAATGACCACAGATGCAAAATTATGAAAACGAGATGTAAAACAATCATGTAGTGAAACAAAATGACTACAAAGAGATAAAGAGACACAAAACTAATACAAAGAGACTTAAAACAACCACAAAGAGACACAAAATGACCACAACAAGATGTTGAACGATCAAAGAGAAACGAAGTGACTACAAAGAGATGTAAAACAATCATAGAGAAACAAAATGACTACAAAAAGATGCAAAAAGATCAAAAGTAGAAACAAAATGACCACAAAGAGATGTAAAAAAATCATAGAGAAACAAAATGAATACAAAAAGATCAAAAGGAGAAACAAAATGGCTACAAAGAGATGCAAAAAGATCAAAAGGAGAAACAAAATGACCACAAAGAGGTGTAAAAAAATCATAAAGAGAAACAAAATTACTACAAAAAGATCAAAAGGAGAACAAAATGACTACAAAGAGATGTAAAACAATCATAAAGAGAAACAAAAGGACTATAAAAAGATGCATAAAGATCAAAGGGAGAAACAAAATGGCTACAAAGAGATATAAAACAATCATAAAGAGAAACAAAATTACTACAAAAGGATCAAAAGGAGAAACAAAATGACTACAAAAAGATGCATAAAGATCAAAAGGAGAAACAAAATGACCACAAAGAGATGTAAAACAATCATAAAGAGAAACAAAAGGACTATAAAAAGATGCATAAAGATCAAAAGGAGAAACAAAATGACCACAAAGAGATATAAAACAATCATAAAGAGAAACAAAATTACTACAAAAAGATCAAAAGGAGAACAAAATGACTACAAAGAGATGTAAAACAATCATAAAGAGAAACAAAAGGACTATAAAAAGATGCATAAAGATCAAAGGGAGAAACAAAATGGCTACAAAGAGATGTAAAACAATCATAAAGAGAAACAAAATTACTACAAAAGGATCAAAAGGAGAACAAAATGACTACAAAGAGATGTAAAACAATCATAAAGAGAAACAAAAGGACTATAAAAAGATGCATAAAGATCAAAGGGAGAAACAAAATGGCTACAAAGAGATATAAAACAATCATAAAGAGAAACAAAATTACTACAAAAGGATCAAAAGGAGAAACAAAATGACTACAAAGAGATGTAAAACAATCATAAAGAGAAACAAAATTACTACAAAAAGATCAAAAGGAGAACAAAATGACTACAAAGAGATGTAAAACAATCATAAAGAGAAACAAAAGGACTATAAAAAGATGCATAAAGATCAAAGGGAGAAACAAAATGGCTACAAAGAGATATAAAACAATCATAAAGAGAAACAAAATTACTACAAAAGGATCAAAAGGAGAAACAAAATGACTACAAAGAGATGTAAAACAATCATAAAGAGAAACAAAATTACTACAAAAAGATCAAAAGGAGAACAAAATGACTACAAAGAGATGTAAAACAATCATAAAGAGAAACAAA
>NC_060150.1:41786774-41797712 GCF_021292245.1 Micropterus dolomieu | reverse complement strand
GACTACAAAGAGATGTAAAACAATCATAAAGAGAAACAAAAGGACTATAAAAAGATGCATAAAGATCAAAGGGAGAAACAAAATGGCTACAAAGAGATATAAAACAATCATAAAGAGAAACAAAATTACTACAAAAGGATCAAAAGGAGAAACAAAATGACTACAAAGAGATGTAAAACAATCATAAAGAGAAACAAAATTACTACAAAAAGATCAAAAGGAGAACAAAATGACTACAAAGAGATGTAAAACAATCATAAAGAGAAACAAAAGGACTATAAAAAGATGCATAAAGATCAAAGGGAGAAACAAAATGGCTACAAAGAGATATAAAACAATCATAAAGAGAAACAAAATAACTTCAAAAAAGATCAAAAGGAGAAACAAAATGACTTCAAAAAAGATCAAAAGGAGAAGCAAAATAACTTCAAAAAAGATCATAAAGAGAAACAAAATAACTTCAAAAAAGATCAAAAGGAGAAACAAAATGACTACAAAGAGATGTAAAACAACGATAAAGAGAAACAAAATGACTTCTTGCTAACATGTTGTAGGGGTGGGAAGCCTTTTACATGATTGTGACCTGGGGCCTGTCGTCTCATCACATTTTAGTATTTTCTGGTGTACTTTTTTTTATCAGTTTCACAGTGTATTGTTCCAACATATAAAATGGACAATGATGCATTGATCATGATGTATTTAAGTACAACTAGAGCTACTACTGACAACTCATATAATTGTCATTTATTAAGCAAAAATGCTAAAAATCTGCTATTTCCTGCTTCCCGAATGTGAGGATTTGCTGCTTTAATTGGTTTTATATCATTGTAAGTGAAATATTTGATATTTTTGACTGTTGTTTGGACAATGTTTGGACAGTTTACAGACTAAACTTACTTATCTATTAATCAAAAAATCAATGAAATAATCAACAATAACAGTATGTGTTTGCATTCCTAAAATCAACTACATTTTGTGTTAACTATTTAAAAAAGTGTTCACTCCAAGTGGAAAAGTCAGTGTATAGCTTCTTGTGATCTGGAGCTCTAATAGTACAGTGGGTAGAGAAGAAACACTCAAACACCGTGGGTGGAATTATATTGAGATAGCAAAATCCCTATTTGGAGATTTGGGCGCACACCTGCAAATATTGTACCTCTTTTATGATGCTACTATTGTATTGTATTGAGTCATAATACAAAATGGTGCCATCATGTTTTTTTTCTAGTGCCATTATGCAACGTTTTACTGTAGTACTGTAGGTCTTATTTCCCTAACCATGCACTATAAGCCCCATGATGTGCTGTTGTGTGTCATTTTAAATGCCCCATGATGTGCTGTTGTGGACAATACCCTGTCATTTTAAATGTCAATTTAAAAACCTATAGTTGCGTTAATGCTGTGGTATATAAGTTATTTGTTAGCAAACTTTTCTTGCTGCACCATCTCTTTAGTATGATCGCCGCAGGGGACTGATTCTTATCCTAAATAACCACACACCACTGCACGTCTATTGCCTAATTAAGCTTTCAGTTTACAAGTGCGGGAAATTAGTGTAATTATACAAGAACAAGTGTTTAATACACAAAAAGATATGATGGAAATTTCCTGTCTTACACAAAATGTTTTTGCATGTGGGTAGGATTAAAGATGCGTTGAAATACAGAATATTCACAACAAATGGGAAAGAGGGATGCGTTTGGATGTTTATGGCTTCTGTAGATGATATCTTTTACCCACAGAGCGATGTCTGTGTTTACAAACAGCGTTCACATCCAGAATCTACAATTTACAGTTCCCAGCACTGTGATTGACATCTTAGAGCTTTTTTTCTGTATACCTCAGGCATCTCCCAGAGAAAGGCCCAAATTAAGGGTTATTATTGTTGCCAAGGCAACCCACTGGTAAATTTTCTGTAATTTTCCAAGAGCTATTGAAGATGCAGTCCATATCTAGACACAGTATGCCTCAACGAAACTCCTATAAATACACATGAAATCAAACGTCCCTGTTGATTTTAATCTTAGTTTGTTCTGTTTCCAGTACAAAATGTTGTGTAATAGGTGTGTAATTTCTAATATAAACCGTGGCATTGTCTGAAGACTTAAGATGATGTACTTCAATTTAAGATCATTTGTGTTTAATATTTACCCTGCTTAGTCATCGCAGCGTTAGTTTAAACCCTGCACGCAAAATATACATTCTCCCCCGTGGGTACAATTTTCACCTCTCGCTAAGCTGCCTCAGAGAGATAAGCTGCTAAAAGATTGACAGAATGACTTTCAGCATCTCTTTTCTCTCTGTGAAATCTTGTGATCAAAAACGTTTTCACACTCTGCTGTTTCCCCCACGTGAAATTCTGCATATCTCAGATGCCCCAGATCTCAGCATATTGTATAAGTTCAGCTATAAGTGCTGACTCATGTTGAGCTTTTTGCTCATTATTCTCTGTTCTTTGTGGGGTTTTTTCTGTTGCAGCTCTGCAATGGTGGCTCTGTGACAGATCTGGCTAAAGGCATGCTGAAGAGAGGAGACAGAATGGACGAAGCGATTATTGCCTACATCTTGCACGAGGCCCTCATGGTAAGCCTTTTGAATGTGCACGAGGTGAGACAATGCTGTACTATAGAGCTCAATAGAGCAACCTCCCACTGAATACACTGCTGCGATGAAAAGATTTTAAACGGGATAATTTTGAAGGCAGGTGCTTGTCAGAAAAAGCTGTGAACCTCTTTTTTTTTGCCACAGGGCCTCCAGCACCTGCACGTCAACAAGACCATCCACCGTGACGTCAAAGGCAATAACATCCTATTGACGACGCATGGAGGGATCAAACTCGTGGATTTCGGTACGCTGTGTGTCTGTTTTTGCAAGAGACGAGCTTTAACAACATGTCTCTTTTTTTGTACTATCCTCTAATCAGTGAAAATCATGTTATGGCTCTATTTAACCGAAGAGGGTCAAATCCATTACCTTCAGCCGCTTGCCAAATAAATTGCGCCACTAATTAGTTTCCTTGAGAGGCTGGAATACATTTACACAACCCGACAAGGTGGTAGATCATTATACTTTTCCATTACACCCTATCTTTTACATTCTCCTGCAGACAGCAGAGGAGATTGTTGCTATTCATCCTGTGTTTGTACTGATTTGCTTTTGGCTTTTCTTAACCAAATGAGGCGCTCAGAGCAGCACAGCCATAGTTCTTGTGATAGGCAAAGTGATTCTGACTATTTCCAGGGGATGACTCATCCCTGTTTTCTTTAAGGGCTTGAAAAACCAGCTGCCTGTTTTCATTACAAATAAAATCCCCTCTCAACGTGCGTGTAGGTTTGCATTTAGTCTGCTAATTGTGGGCTTCTCTTAAAAACCCTTTTTCACAAAGTGCACAGCTCTTACATACGGAGGAGGAAGGGGGAGTCGGGGGGGTATTAATGGAATCACTTGATATGTGAATGTGAAGTAGCTCATATGGAGCAGGGCCATTCGTCAGAGCAGCTTCTTCTTCCTCCTCACTAAGATGATTCTCAACACCTGTTTATTGCACCAGTTTTGAAGAAGGAAAGCCTCGAGGTCTTCAGGAATTAAGAAGTTAGAGATGTAATTCAAACTGTGCATCTCATAAATCTTCAGTGATGTCTACATCTGGTGTTAGTAGCTTCATCCTGGGTTCTGATAGTCTTCATTTTTTTGGTCATTTATAATGTTTTTGGTGTTATAATGGTCAGTATAGCAAACATCTACATTTGCTTAATGCGCCTTTTCTTAACTGCACATTTATCTTTGATACCAACTTTTCAGGCCAGGCAATGGTCCAGTAAACACACAACCATCTATAGCAAATATATATAGAACATATATATATATAGAACAAAATCTAATAATCACTCAAAACTATCATTTAACACATAAAGTTACACCACCTAACCTCTTACACTAACCAAACCCTGGCTCTGTTTTATTGCATTTAAAGTTCAGTTTGCCTACAAACCCCTCCTCATCTGAAGCATCGCTTATTATTTGGCTGTTATCTTATTCTTGCTGCTGTATACTGAAAAATGGCAGTCTAGTACTAAATCAAGCAATTCATTTTGTGCATTGTTGCATCATTAGCATATATGTTCATGGATGAAAAATTACATGTTCAAGCAGAACACATCGTGGTTAGTGAAGACAAACAAAGTACCAACATACAGTATTTATAGTTAATGTGTACAGTGACTAAAAGTTGAGATTGTTTGTAACAGTTCACATTAGTTGCTGAAGGTTGATAAAACTCAAATTAGTCAATATTATTTTTAACAAGTGAAGTAAAAGTGTAATATTATTTGCAAAATGTCATTGAAAGTAGTTATTTGTTAATTGGACCTGTATTAAATAGTACTGTTCATATAGTCATCTGCGCCTTTAAAATACTATCAACAATATAACACCAAGAAACAGTTTCTTTTTCAAATTTGATGTATGTGACATTTTATAATCAAATGATCTAAACTGTAAAAATTTTGAAAATGCCACAGATTAGAAAAGAGAGCTGTCAATGTGTCCTTGAGAAAGACACTTAACTGGTAATGCATTATAAGTCCCTCTTTATAAGAATGTCAGTTACATATCTGCCTGTAAAAGTCAAAACAGCCAAGTCTAGTACCAGTCTTTATTTGGGTTAGTTAATGTAATGAAGTTAAATGAAGATACTGTTCCAAATATTTAACTAGTAATTATACAAATGTTCCAAAGTATGAAATTTGAATCATTTTAGTAGAATTATGTGTAAGATTTCATGATGAGTTAGACAGCAGTATATTGCTTTTCAGGTCAAGTTAGACATAACACATTTCTGATGTTGCATAGCATAATTGTGTACAAACACATCATACAAATTTGAATAATTGAACATATTATGTAAATAATGGTCACTGAACCACTGGAAAGCTAACACACCAGTGATGTGGAGGAAAAGGGGCTTAACCCGCACACATCTAGTTCAAATGTTAGCTTGTTAGTTTGTCAACAAATTTAGTGGGCTATTTGTTTGATTTGTAATGCAAATCATTCTGATTATGTATTTATCTATATATAAATAATATCTATACATAGATCCACCACCTACCACTTGGTATTACTAGCTTTGTTATAAATCAAAAGTAACCAGTGTTGCAGAATGAATACAAACAAGATATTAGACACACGAGACGCTATTATTTGAAGCTATTACAATCAAGGCATCACAAACAACTGATCTAATCTAACCATTTCTGTTGTGATATACAGATTTGGTTTGCTTTAGTACATCTTATCAATTGTTTCTCTGGCTAAATGTGTAATGAATCTCTAAGATAGGAAGGGACGAGTATCTGTGGAAGTATGCCTGAAAAGAAATATGTTACATAAAAGCATTGCTAAGTTTCAACTCTGTTAGTTCAGCATGTTGTTCAGTGAGAAGCTCCTGAAAACCAGATAGAAAGTAATTACATTTAAAGTTGTGGTGTTATCACCAATAAATCTTTACAGCATTAATTTTAAGAGTAATTGCTGTAAAGCAACTGGACTATCGGCCGCGATCAAGTTCCCACTTCCACCTTATCTTGTCAGAATGCGTATTCACTGCTATCTGCCCTTATATTTCTGCTTGCTAATCAAAACAAATGCAAATATTATCTTGGTGACAGGAAACAGTGGGGTTTATAATGAAATCTGAACTTAATGCTGAATGCTAAAGTGTGGACATTAAAGATAAGGGGGAGGCAGGAATAGAGGTACAAATTGGAGGTGAGAAAATGATGCCCAAAGCAGCATTAGCTTCACCATGTGACTAAAATATGATATAAAAAGGTTGAAACTGTCACCCCAAGTAGTGCTAAGCTGTATTCTTTGTACCCTGTGAAGCTGTGGATGAAAACAGAAAAGACAAAACTTCAGTCCCATTCACACGACAAGTGAAAAACGTCCTGAATGATGTGACACAGATACATTTTGTAGCCACTCTAGCGGTGTGACTCTGTGGATGGCAATGATGGTCTGTCTGTCGGTCTGTCGGTGAACCACTTTGCTCCACACTGAACAATCTCAACAACTATTGGATGGATTGCCATGAAATTTGTCACTGACATTCATGGTCCCCAGAAGATGAATTCTACAGACTTTGGCAATCCCCTCATTTTTCTTCTGGCGCCACCAGCAGGTTGATATAGTTTTTTAGAGAAATGTTGTGACAACAAAGACATTCATGGTGCCCAGAGGATGAGTACCGTAAAATTAAATTAAATTAAATTAATAATCCTTCTCTCAAATTGTTTATTTCAATCAGTATGAATATAAGGTGTATAAAAATCAGGAAAACATAATAATTAATAATAATTAATTCATTTGATCTAGTTCCAAGAGACAGCCCATCAAGGCCAACCTCAAGCACAGAGAGAGAGAGAGAGAGAGAGACCGATCATATTGGTAAATCTATTAATCTAATTCTCTGTGGAGAATCTAATTGATCTAACAATGTGTAGCATGTCCATATTGACACAAATTTACCGTGTATGCACGGTGTAAGCAGCTTTGAACTAGCTCAAGAGGGCAAGCCAGTAAAAATCTAGGGACTAGGGTTTTAATTAAAGTTTTACGGTAATAATGATTTTTGCAATCTCCTTTTTATCAGAAGCTCAAGCTTTTCATTTATCTACCAGATGGATTGGCCCAAAATTATTTACAGACTTTTACAGTTCATTTGCGATACACCCTCACAACGCTAATGATACCTTCAAATTTCCTATAGCAACACCGTTCACATTTGTGATTTTGAGGGAAATGTCTACAACAACTATTGCAGATATTTATGTTCCCCACAAGATAAATTGTTATAATTTTGGTGATGTCTTAACTTTTTATCTAGTGCCATCATCAGGTCAAAACTTTGGTTCATGACCCATACTGGCTGTACTTTGTTTTTAGTGCTAATTAGCAAACTAAAAGGGTGAAAAACATGATTATTATAGCTGCTAAATATCAGCATGTTAGCTTTGTCGTTGTGAGAATGTTAGCATGCTGAAGTTAGCATTTAGCTCAAATACAGCCTCCCAGAGCTGCTGGCATGGATGTAGGTTCTTAGACTAGAGTTTTGGTTGAAGATTGAAACATCAGGCATGCCACACATATGTGACTCGCATTTAAATGCAAAAATCGGATTGTTTCAGCTTTCCATGGCATTAAGTAATGTCATGTCATTCACCTGAGACGAAGGTGGCAGAGAACTGCGCAGATAACACATGACCTCCTAAGTTGTCATCTGCCAGTTAAGTGTTTGCTGACTGGCCGTATTCAAAGAACGGATTAAGGTCCATAGTGAAATCTCTCCCAGCCTGTGCAAACAGCTGGTGAACCACAACCACAAAAATGACTGTTATATCGGCTTTGCGAGTCCTTAACATCGCCGACAGCTGAATATATTTATATCAGATATTGGTTATGACATCAGAAAATAAAATAAAATTTGGAGCAGAAGTTTAGAAATAAGCCCGGCGTTAATAAAAACTTGCATAGTGATGAAAACGGTAAGGGAGGCGGGGGAATGGGGGCTGACTCGTGCTTGCCTCGGTGCACGCAGGCACTGCGTCACACTGGGGATTAATGGTTTTTCATGTGGAGGGGTGCACGCTACACTAAGCAGCTGAAGAGATGAAGCCCCCGCAGTGACTCATCACGAGTAGAGAAACAAAATAGCAAAGAGATGGCCCCAAAAAGAGAAGCGGAAGAATGAGGGGAGCTGTTCGTTCATGGGTCTCTCATGAATATTCTAATTGACAGCGTTATCTCTGTGATGATTATTAAGTGTGGCCCACCAGGCTCCACTCCGGGCTAATGTAGTGGAAAGAGAGGGGCTGTGAGGGGTTTAATAGGGAGCTCTTTGTGTTTCTGTACCATCACACACTGATATACTTCATGTATATTGTAGCAGTGTGTGTGAAACCAGAAGTTTGATCGGATAATTGTGGGTTTACTGTGGTAGTGTGGTTTCATCTATCTTTGTGTGTACGCCTGCATCTATGTAAAAACTACGGGTTTGTTCTCACTATTGTGGGTTTGATGTGTAGAGGATTTGTGGTTTGATGGTCCCTGTGTGTGAGTCAGCCCTATGCATATATCCCCTCCTGCACATGTTTCTAATCCCTTGGGATGTTTGCCTGTTTCCCTCTGCAATGCTCATCTCCACCCCAGCACCAACAGAGCATCAGTGTATTACTGTACTGTACCGACAATAATGAAGTCGTAAAAAAAACGGGTGCACAGACTGAGCTTTTACAAGACACAATTGCTGATGCTGTTAGAAACACATTTATGCAGTGTAGTCTCGTGTCATTATATATTTATTACACATTTCAACATCTGTATTTTTGACATTTTCAAAAAATGACTCCTTCATTTTCTCAAAGCTTTTATACTGCAAGTCTTTAGACTATAACATGTACAAGTTACATTTTGCAGAAATCGTGAACTCAGATTCACATAAAATAATGCACCACATGCTGTGCAAGACAAAAACATGGGTCTGCAACCGCATGTCGTGCATCAGTAGATCACCTTTTGTTTGTTGGTTAGTCGCTTTTGTCTAGAGGCTCTGCTTTTGTCCTGGCTGCTGCTTCAGCTGAGCCAGCCCTGGGATACATCACTGTGTGGTGTAACGCTGATTTGTCTCGACTGGACTGAAGTCGTGATTGTGGGTCAGCATGTTCCTTGTCAGGCTTTTTACCCCACATTAACACACACACACACACACACACACACACACACACACACACACACACACACACACACACACATATAAGCACACACATGCCCTCTCTTTCTCTCTGCAGTCCCATATTTTGCGGACATCCATCTCTTACTGGATTGTTGCAACATGACTTTGTCCTGTTTTGTGTAGGCAGATAAAGCTAACATAAGCTAGTAAATCACTTAGACACATAATGTCTGAGAGAAAGTGAAATGTTGTCTCCAGCTGCCAAAGCCTGTTTACACTTGAATTGTATTCAAATGTTCTTAAAATGCCCGAAAAAAATCACCTGCAGTCACTTGAAAATTTGACATTCAAAGCAATCTATCGAATGAAGGAAAAACACATTGCAACTTGATGGCTCTGTGTGCATGTGAGCGCATGCATGTGTGTTTTGTTTTTCCTGCTCGTCTCTATAGTGACAGCTTTATCAGTGGGATACGAGAAAGCTCCAAGATCCATTCAGCGCCATATCAGTTGAGCAGAACCCCACTGTTTACTCTTCTCCTTTTCACAGATCATCACTTTTACCAGCCAGTCTGATCTTTGTTGGGGGGGAAAACATGTGTCAAGAAAGCTATTGAGATAGCGCAAATTGTCTCCACTGAGGGCACGTCCTGAGAGCAAGGCTAAAATGTCTAAAATGTGTATTCTCTTCCCTGCAGGTGTTTCAGCCCAGCTGACAAATACCCGTCTGAGGAGGAATACCTCAGTGGGAACTCCCTTCTGGATGGCTCCCGAGGTACAGTAAAACTGGCCCATAAACGCTCCCACATCTCTTTCCACTACATTAGTCTGGAGCAGATCCCAGTGGGCCACAGTTAATAATCATCAAAGAGATAACGCTGTCAAATACAGTGTGCATAAAATAATTGAATTGACGGCCTCCATCATTCGCTTCCTGGCTAATCGTAGCTCAGTGCACAAGCAGTTTATATACCATCTAGGGCTGTCCCCGACTAAGGATTTAGATAGTCAAATCAGAATTGTAAAGTCCTGCCTATAGTCGAATCGTATGTGTTTTTGTGCGCGGGGGGGATGGGGTACACACGGCAGCTCCGCTTTAATCTTGAGAAGCTGCTGCAGAGCTGCAGTCTCTATTCATTCAACTTACACTGTACATTTCCAGCTAAACTGAGTCTTTTTGAAGACCCTTTTCTCTCGCTCTCTCTCTCTCTCTCACCTGTCATTCACCGGTTTTGTGTGAGTTTTGCTTGCATGCCATGCTGCTGACAACTACATGCACGTTGCGGTTCCTCGCGGGTCTATTTCAAGTAGCCGGCTATAAATATTCTTTGTGTGGTTCATCAATGGTGATAAATTATCCGAAAGTCCCGCGAAGTGCGAACAACGTAGCACAACACCAGTGAAGCTGGGGCACAGTCTCTTCAGCAAGTGTTCCTCTTCCGCCACCACACACACACACGCTACACCTACACATGCGCACTGACAACCCAGGGTTAGGGTCACAATTATGGATTTATTTACGCACTTTTAAAAACATTTATTGAAAGTTTTATTCTTTTTACATGTTTATTTATAGCATTAAACATTGATGTATATTGTAATAGGATGTATATTGACTTATTGGGAGAAAACTGGTAGTTCTGTGTAAAATCAGACGTTGAGCACCCCTAAGCATCGAATCTTCGACTATTGGGGGTCAGCCCTAATACCATCTATATAATAATAATAATAATAATAATAATCCTTATTTGTAGAGCACTTTTCAAAAACAAGTTACAAAGTGCTTTAACAAGTGTAAAGAATAATACAAAAAAAAGATAAGAGCATGAAAATTTAATATAAAATTAGTAAAAAACAATAAAATAAAAGGGATAAAATAAAGTCAAATAAGATCGGGAAAAGCTCTCCTATAAAAGTATGTTTTAAGAAGGGACATAAAAGAGTTCACTGACTCAGCCGACCTGATTTCCTCGGGCAGGCTGTTCCAGAGCCTCGGGGCCCTGACAGCAAACGCTCTGTCCCCTTTAGTTTTCAGTCGAGACTCTGGAACAGACAACAGACCTCTGCCCGAGGATCTCAAGGTACGTGCTGGTGCGTATGGGACTAAAAGGTCAGAAATATAACAAGGCGAGAGGCCATGAAGAGCTTTAAAAGTGATCAATAGAATTTTAAAGTCAATTCTAAAACACACTGGGAGCCAGTGTAAT
>NC_060150.1:41650909-41786674 GCF_021292245.1 Micropterus dolomieu | reverse complement strand
GTCGAGACTCTGGAACAGACAACAGACCTCTGCCCGAGGATCTCAAGGTACGTGCTGGTGCGTATGGGACTAAAAGGTCAGAAATATAACAAGGCGAGAGGCCATGAAGAGCTTTAAAAGTGATCAATAGAATTTTAAAGTCAATTCTAAAACACACTGGGAGCCAGTGTAATGAAGCTAAAATAGGAGTAATGTGGTCATATTTCTTTGTTCTGGTTAAAAGCCTGGCAGCTGAGTTCTGGACAGTCTGGAGTCGATCAATAGATTTTTGGGTTAAACAGGTGAAAAGGCTGTTGCAATAATCCAGGCGTGATGAGATGAAGGCGTGTAAAATGGTCTCAGTGTCCTTAAAAGTTAACATTGATCTAATTTTAGCTATATTTCTAAGTTGATAAAAACATGATTGAACAAGCTTTGTGGTGTGCTGCTCGAAATTTAAGTTACTATCAAACCATATAGAAATGGCTACATCAAGAACCTACATACTCACATCCCCTTGTCCATTACTTTTTATGGTAGGGTAATGTAACGTTTTCCTGTGTTGTACAAGGATAACTTGCGGATCTTGCTCTTGATTTCTTCATTTTATGACAATGATTGATGTCTTTTCTCTTGAAAGTCTGTTTCTGTATAGGAGTGATTCCTTACTTCAGTCATTCAGCAGAGAAACAGTTGCACTTTCCGTGTGTTGTTTGATATCGCTGGCTTTTCAAATGTTTACTCGCAGCCTAGTATCCCTAGGAATTACATAGCTGATGCACAGATTTACATTATTTATTGCCAGTGCAGGAAGTAGTCTGGGCTTTATATAGCAAGTTGTAAATTAAGAGTTTAGAGGTCACAGTGGTGTTTAGGTGGGTAGTATAAATGACTTTTATGCCTTTTACAGTATGCCACATTAACTGTTACCAGCATGACACACCCGAGTAGCAGACAGAATACCATATCCTTTCCCTAACCTTAACCAAGTGTTTTCATTGCCACACCTTAACCATACTGTTGTTGCCAGGCACAAATATTGTAAAACTGAAGGATTTAGAAAACATTGTCATTGAACACAATGCACAACACAAAGACTTACTTAAGGCAGTGTTAAAGAAGTTTAGTAGAGGACACACTACCAGAAAAAGCAAATTGTCTAGACTTTCAACTTAAGTTCAGCTGACTTCTTGACTGTGCCGTGATAGCATTTATGGCCTTCTGTGAGCTAACTTGAATGTCAGGACAAGGTGTTCAGCAAGACCAGAGGCGTGTTTAGGGTTATGAAACAGGCACCTTTCATTTATATTTAATATAAACCCACAGCACCTCTGGAAAACCTCAGCTCGTAGTGGCATCCCATAACCACCCGTCTGCACAACCTCACTGATATAGATTAGATTAGATGAACCATTAGCAACTTTTTTAGGGATTAAACTAGTGAATTTAAATTCTTATACACCACAGCTACACTTTGTATCCACTGCACCTGTGCTAGTTTTAAATGTTTCCTCCCAGTGTGGATGCTGTCTCCTGTTTTGTCCTTCACAGAGGAACCTTGCATGTCCACTTGTCAAATCGAAATGGACATTTTTACATGAGGTTTGCATGTGGTGTGGTGTACCCTGCATGACACGGTCTGTCAGGACTTGAGGATTTTAATCTCATTTGTGTAAGATATTCTGTGAAGAACGTATCTTGGGTGGACTCTCTAGACTAGAAAATCTTTGGTTGAAAGGAGTGAGATTTGTAAACAAGGATCTACAGTATTATAGTTCCCCGGTACGCGCAGACATTCTGGATGATCTATACAGACACGGTCTTAGCTACTTTCTAAAGAAGATCTGGTTATGTGACTTTGAGTTGTGCGGTAAGTTGTGTCATGTTTACACAATGTTATACATTTTGAATGAGCTTTATTTTATTTACTTTATTGACTGTGTTAACAGTATATATTTTGTTATTTTTAGAGATACATTTTGTTCACTTAAAGTCACACGTGAGAACCGATTTCTTATGTCACGGTACAACAGAATACTTTGTTTTCATGAAGGAGTGTGTGTGCTCTTGTGTTTTAGGATGTCTTATTGATGATCTGGTAATGGTTTTCTGCTTGTCTATTGAGCACTGGTTGAACACACTATATTGATTTCAGACATCTGACAATAATGGGTATAAACGTTTTTTGTGTGTGTGTGCGCGTTTTGTGTGTGGTTATGTGTATACATGCTCCCGCTCAGAGATGATTCATATTGTTGATTGGGTACCATGTTGCCCTAAAGACAGTGATGATTGACTGTGTGTGTGTGTGTGTATGTGTGTGTGGGTGTGAGCTCGCACTATATTGCCCACGGCAGATGATGATTACACTGTAGCTTTGGCTGAGCTCTGTTACAATTTATATTCAGTTACTTGATAATACAATATACTTTGCTCTGTTTGTTTATTTTAACGTATGGTGTGTGTGCAAGGGCTGACAATATACATTTAAAAATCTACTAATAATACGTGAATATTAACTCCCTAATAAGGAAGTAGGCTCGGACTTTTAGTATTTACTAACAGGAAATCAGACCTTTCATCTCTCTGATCGGATAAAAGAAGTAGAGATTTTCTTAAAACAAAGATTTTTCTTATATTTTGATCTGATTATAGGTGAAGCCATTGAGGGAAAAGGAAGTAGACTTGTTCCCAAAAAGATCTTTGAACTCCCACGATAATTCACCAAGATGTTGGCTGATGGCTAACTTTGGCTTTTTTCAGGTTTTGTTGTGTCACTGACAAAGTTGCAGATTACTTTCCACGGTCATTTGTGCTCTCTTTGAATTTCTTTTATTAGCCGTATGTTGCTTTGAAAACTATAAACACACGAACCACTTTTATCAAACTTCTTTGAGCTCAGTAATGCTTTTTGGCTTTAATGTTACAAAATGCAAATTAGCATACGTAACATGACTCACACATATACTGTTTTTTGTAATTCTCATATATGCTGTTTTTTGTAATTCTCTTAAAATATTTAGGTTCTGTCATTGCCTTCTGTCTGCTGTAGGTAATCGCATGCGAGCAGCAGCTGGACTCAACCTACGATGCTCGCTGTGATGTCTGGTCACTCGGCATCACCGCCATAGAGCTGGGAGATGGAGACCCACCCCTCTCTGAACTCCACCCAATGAGAGCCCTTTTCAAAATACCCAGGTGACCCTCCATCACACCCACACAAGAATCTGTCATCATTATAAGGGGGGCTGTGACTTTACCCCTGCCTCTGGCAATTTGGTAGGTTCTAGCTTTAAGGTAACTGTGCTAACCATTTAGCCACAGCGCTGACCTAAATCTGTTATCTAAATTATATCATAGTTCTATTTCTTCTAAAACGTCCACTTAAACTGTGAAGCCAATTAAGCACATAGTTGACACATGCTTCAATAAAAAAAATTCTGCTGTCCACGTTCTTTGTTTCCTAATGTTTACTGAAGCTTTCTTCATGACAAAAAGAAATTATCAACAAAATACACAGTCAAAAACTAGTGTGCTCTCAGCTCCACAGCTTTACTCAAAACCCTCTCCTGGCTAAGCGAGCACAGGCAGCATGGCACATCGTCTGACCTATCAGAAGCCAGGGCTGACTGCAAACATTATTAATGTAGTTACAATTAAGCAAAGGGCAGCAACGTAAACACAGAGCTGCTGGTAAATAAGCACACAAAATAAACTTTCTACAAATGGCTCTAACAATATTATAATTAATAAAACATTACGTGCATTAAGTAAAAGTTGTAATTCTCATAAATGTTTTGGAAATAAGATTGATTTGGCAATGAAATGGCAAAATTACCATTTGCAACCACATAATTAAATGTTTGGAGCCACTAACAGCCTCATTTGCATTTATCATTCACAATATTCTTTTCCTTTCTCTCTTATTTTGATACATTTGATTATGACCATGTCAGAGTAAAGAAATAACGACCTTTATCTTCTTGACATCCTGCATGTCTCTCAGTCTGATGTACTTGAACGTGGCGACTTCCTGATTACAACAAACTGAGAAGTTTGAACTCCCTTTGAGAATGTGAATGCAGATATTATACAGTAAAGTGGCAGAAACTGGCCACAGTAGACCAAGCAAGCATTAGCATGAATACATATTTGATCCTTACCTTAACAGACAGTACATGCCAGTATCTTACCCTTGCTTAGGTCAAGGCTGTATGTCACTGTAATTTTTAGCATGCAGTGAATTTATTCAATAGCTTCAAATTATGTGGAATTATAAAACAATATAAGTTTATGGAGTTGCCCTCATCCTTGCACTTTCTTTAGCTCTCTCCTCACATTTGAAAAAAAAGCTGAAACCACCATAATGTTTGGCAGTTTTTCTTGATTAAATGTTTAAAAGATTAATATATTATCAATGTTTTTTATTTGTCAATGTACAAATTCAATCACTGATTAAACATTTCAGCTGATACTGTTTTGTGAAGGCCTGCAATGCTTTAAAGACACAGCCTTTTCTCAACAGCAGAGCTAAAACAAATACCTTATAGTGCCTATACTGCAATCCAGAAAAGTCATCTCCTGCTCCCCACGCAGTGATTTGCTTCTCTATACAGACCGTCAACAGACAAAGTACAGTCTTTTCATTTCAAATGGCTTTTTTCCGCTAGCAGGGGCTTATCCATAAACCACTCCTCCCTCCTGGCACTGATCCCATTCGTCCTGTGGGGGAGGCTGAGAGCAAAGCCACCCTTCTTTCATCGGAGTGTATTGTGGGCTGAAGGTGAAAAGTAATTGTTTATCGTCTCCTGATTCCAGTGTGAGAGCTGCATAAGCACTTACCGTCACTGTCATCTTAACGGCACAGCACTTTGTCCATCAATGCCCTGAAATAGTGTGCTCCTCCTACACATACACACACAAACACATAAAACACCCTCCCGCACACACACAGACATCTCCTGTGTCATAGCTGGCCTGTGTGTTTGCTCTGGGGGTCGTGCTCCACAGGAGCCATCACCCAGCTTTCCTAGAATCTATGTGACTGCTACAGCCAGAGCTTCGGGCTGTCTGTTCACACTCCTCACTTCCCCCCCTCTCACTACTCTGGGTTCATTCGTCAGGAGGTCTTGGAAGAAGCTTGGCTGAGGGCGTTGATTCAACCACATCTTATTTATTTTCGGGTAGCTAAATAGTACCAAATAGAAACAGAATGTCATGAAGGAGGAAAGTCCTCATTTTGATGTGTTTTCTACAATGCCTCAGTCCCTTAATACATGGACTAGACACAATTCAACACAATATACACCAGTTCAGTAGCCTACGATACAATCTTTTACAGTGCTACTGCAGCAAATACTGCCTAAAATACTGTCGATTTTATTGTTATAACTGTAGTAATAGGCACCAGTACCAGGTGTAGTCTCCTCATGCTTCCTGTACTGTAATAAAGGTAGCCCTGTAATAAAATGTGTTACCTTTAAAAACTGGACCTCTATTTTGCTTTCATTGTTGTACTTATGGGTTTAAATAATTGTTTGAGATAGTTTTAAATCAACACATCTTCTAACATTCAAAACCAGCATCAACTATAAAGAAAGACAGCAAGACAAAAAGTGAAAAAAGTTTGAATTAACATAAAGCACAAGTCTATGTCTGTCTTTTTTACCGTGTATTTAAATAAAAGACAGAAAGAGAGACAGGCAGGGAGGGATTGGGATGACATGTGTACAGAAGTCAAATCCCTGCTCAAAACATCATACTCTTGAGCAAGATTAAAAGTCATCTCCTAATTATGCACAATGTGTAAGGATTTAAGCTTTTATCCTTCATTATGTGCAAAAGAGAAGATTTGAATTTGTCTTGCATAGGCATACTGTACAAAGTGAAGTTACTGCAGGACACAGTGGGCAAATACAGCATTCACTTCAGTACCTGGGGATAGTAAATTATAAAAAAAATAAATAGTTATATACTGTAATTTATTAGTGTGACTTTTTGCCTCCATATGACCCTGTTTGTCTTCCAAATAAGAAAAACCCTTTAATAGTCACGTCATTAGCAGAACATACTCCAAATTAATGTCTCATGCATTTGCTGTCTATATTGGGTGTGTTGTGTGATAAACAGGAGATGTATGTCCTCTCATTAGACCAATTTATCGCTGTCAGAGCCAATGTGAAAAGGGCCCCAGTGCATTAGCAGGCAGCATTGACTTCCTCACCACTTGCCAGGAACCCTCTTGTAAAAAGCTACTTTAAGCAGAACGAGGAATTACAGCAAATTAGCTCAGCTGTTCAGCGGCTGTGAAGCCTTGTTACGTGTGACCACTTAACATTTTGTAAAAAGGAGAAACCTTTTTAAGATCTGATTATATTTGATATACAATGCTACCGAGTATTGCTTTTCTTTCATGTACCAATACCGCCCAGCTGCACATGTCGAGCGCCATTTGTTATTGCCTCATGCTAACGCAGAAACACCCCTGGATGACTTAGATGACAAATAGTTAAGATTTCACTCCAGTCTCTGCCTCTACCTTTTGTTCTCCGCCCCGCCTCTGTAAATCCCATCTCATCTTATCTTTCCATTTATCTTTTCCATTCCTTTCTTTTAACAGAAATCCTCCTCCTACTCTCCACCAGCCGGAGCTCTGGTCAGACGACTTTAATGACTTCATCTGCAAGTGAGGCCGGATGCTAGCGTGTTTGTTATGCCTCTGTGAATAATACATATTTACACTGATAGTAGATAAGACGAGAATATTTGAATATAAATCCCAGAAAGTCATTGCGCATTCTCCTCTTCCACCTTTTCCTGTTCTTCTCCACAGATGTCTGATTAAGGACTTTGAGCTGAGACCGAATGTGCTAGACCTGCTCCAGCATGTATTCATCAAACAGATTGTTAGCAGAGAGAAAATACTGCAGAAGCAATTGATTGAACTCATTGATCTCAACCAACAAATAGGAGTCACTGAAAAAACAAGGTACTGTCTGACGTGAATATATGTGTAGGTTTCCTGTCACAAATCTGGAATTGCTACATGTATTTGTGACAAGTTAGAAGCTGTGCTACTAATATGTATCTAGCAGTATGAGCAGAATACTCCCACACCCTAACATGTTTGATGGATGTTGTTATAAACCCCAAGAAAAACTTAAAGTCTGCAAGCCTTTCTGTCAGTGGGTTTTATATGTTAGGCCGCAGCTTAACTTTTGCAGACAGTATAATCCAAATTGCTCTCCTTGCTGGATGTTTTACAAGCGCTGTCACCCTCACATAAACAACCGCTCAATCCTGCTCCAGCTTTGCTCGAGGTGTAGGATGCACAGTATGTGTCACATGAGTCAAAAATGTTGGCCCAGAATAAGTGTATTGCCCATACGGTCATGAAATGTTAATACTATTTCTGTCGTTTAAGCCATCATGGAAAGACAGACAGAAGCACAGACAGTAATGACAGGTAACAAATGCCTATATGACCTTTATGCAACAGTAGGTGTAGATGATAATTGGCTTTTTTAGCTTGTGATCGCACATGTATTTGCACTCAACTACATGGGCTGGTGATTATTAGACTGTTTACATGCTGCCACCCTGCCATGGAAAACTTGAGTGATGAGTATTGTTGTTGTCTACCTTTTCTTTTCGTATAGTCCCATCATTTGATGCTGTTGTGCAGTGGTTCTCAAACATTTCATATCATGGACCCCTAAATGGACACAAATTAGACCACCAACCTCCTTTTGCTAGGATTTCTCAGTCCCAGGACCCCCCATCTGATATGATTTTTGCTTTTAGATTATTTATTACTGAAAGTGCATGAAACCCATGACCAAAATAGCCGTACTTTCTGTCTGTTTCTGTGTTACTCACGGATGCAATTATAGTGCAAACAAATGATTCCCCTTTTTGCTTGAGACCCTCTGGAACCCCCTTTAAGGAATCCTGGGGGTCCCCAGACCCCACTATATTATAAGTAGGTGATTTTTAGGCCAGTAAAGCTAAATCCAAGTGTAGCTTCCTGACATTCTTATTTTATTTATTTGTATTTTGATAATTCCAGGTGTTTTTTAAGCCGGTATTTGAAATTATTTAGATATTAGTTATAAAGTTCAGAAGTCATGTCTATTCGAGTAAATATTTAAAATGATGAAGATCTCCTGGTACAATTTCCCTACTATGTAGAGTTTGTAAACATAGCAGTACATTGCAAGGCTGCGGTCTTGAATGATCCAATCTGTTGGTGCATTGGTGAACAGAAAAGAAAGATGCATGTGTTTATGAGGTGTTCAGTAAAAATGGGAATGAAGAGGTTTCCTGGTGGCAGAGAACAAGTTTATTTGAGTCTGCTTCTGGCTTCCTAAAAGGGAACTGCATGCTGGTGGGCCCCATGCTTCAGCATACAGCTACATTTAGATCTTTATCTAGTTGAAGCTTTGATTACATTTATGTTGTTTTGTGTTTTTTAAGTAAAGGGATGTATTATTTCGCTTCCACAATATATTTAGCAGCACCAGGCACTGTTACAGTGCACCTTATGTATTGAATTTGAATTTAGATTACTTAGATTGCCATGTAGTGTATATATATTACATCCATTGCTCAGTGAGAGACTTGGTTGTGGGTTCTGTGAGTTCTAGGCATGAACGCATCCACACTAAAAGAGGAAGCCACATGAAGACACAGACGGACCCTGACGAGGTGGATGACCTCGCCATCCTGGAAGTTCTGGATGAGGTAAGAAAGTCGACAGTCTGTTGACAGATAAAAGTATCTCAATAACAAAACAATAATATTTGGTGACAGAGCCATTCTCACAGTAGACACAATAAAGCAAAAATGGTGTAAACAGATTACAGTTGTCAGATATAGTACAACTCTCATTGTCTTTCATGACAAAGGACATGATTTAATCCTCTATTGTGGAGAAACATGGCTTTTTTAGACTGCACATTATTTTATGACATTTGTTGTTTTCTTGGAAACAGCAGTTGTCAAAATAGTCAAGGCCCATTTTGTAGCATTTCTGGGACTTTTAACTGACTCATTCTCACTCATCAATCAAGATTAATTAAATGTTTATTACAATAAATATATCATATATTTTGATAATTGCATCCCACGTATGCCAATCGTACTATAAAATATTCACAGTGACACAGTCCAAGGCTGGTATATTTGTATTATTTCTCACTGTTAACTAGAACATTCAGCATAATTTCCCCTCCGATCAACCATTTTGGTGTTTTGAACAACCACAGAAAGAGAAATGCATGGCAGCATCTTCTGCACATATAACATTTACAGCAATTTATCAAATCTGAACGCTGCATTGACGTATTGAATGATACAATCAGTCTCAGTTGCCAGCGGATATTTCCACCCATCCCTCAACGTGAGGAGCTCTGCTGGTATGAGGGAGGCAGTGCCGCCCTGCTGTTGTTAATGTACCTGTCCTGGCAGTGTGGAGACAGGAGAATTAATCATGATGACATGAAGATAATACATTGATGTAACAGGCGTCATAGGCCTTGACTTTAGGCAGGACATAAGCTGAAGTACGACTAGTTGTCTCTCATAATACGGTTCTGACAATGATCTAGGTGTTAATTTGTTTAGGAAACATTTTAAACCAGTTAAATGAATAATGCTTGTGTGTCTTTTATTTTTTTTTTCAGAACACCGTGACTGAGCATCTTCAGAGTCGCTATGGAAGAGATCAGATTTATACCTATGTGGGAGATATCCTCATTGCAGTCAATCCTTTCCATAAGATGGAGATATACACTCCTCAGGTCTGTGGGTATACGCCTTTGTGGGGTTTTTTGTACACCTGTGCTTGTACATTTGGTCAATAATGCACTGAATGTATCTCATTAGTGCCTCTGCAGTTCTTCAGTCTGCTGCATCCCATTTAGCCTCACCTCCACACACACAATCGCACACACTGCCCCTGTTTCCCTGCCTCTTTCATGCCTCAATGACTGTATTTTCCTCCCAATCATCATGTTTTTCTTTGCCTCAAGTTTGTAGCCATTTTTCATTCCTCTCCTCCCAGAACAAAAAATATTATGTATTATATGGCAAGATAGTTTGCACCAAGGGGAAATTTAGCTCAAATTAGCCAAGCCACTTCATTATAAAATAACATAATTTCATTTTCTTCTGCACAATGTCTGCTTTATGGTATCTGCTCCATTCATATGCACGTTTTTAAATAAATGTTTTCATTCTCAACCCTCTTTTCTTCATAGTACACTAAGATGTATATAGGAGCAAAGCGTACAGCTAACCCACCACACATCTTCGCTGTGGCAGATGTTGCCTACCAGTCCATGGTTTCATACAACGCAGACCAGGTAAAATATTTATTCATTATTTTACAGAGTGCAAAAAGTTGTTTTTAAGCGATGCTGTTTGATGTTGTGGTGTTTGAGTTAACTAGCTGTATTTAATAATGGAGTCAAATATCTTTATGTAGAGTCATTTTGTTAGCTAACGTCACAGTAATTTCTATGACTTTCTGTGCACAGTGTGTTGTGATCAGTGGGGAAAGTGGAGCTGGGAAAACAGAGAGTGCTCATCTGTTGGTGCAGCAACTGACAGTTCTTGGGAAGGTGAGTCACAAGTGTCCTTCCTTTATTTATTCAATTCCCAATGAGTAGTCTTCCTAAAGTAAACAAAATACAATGATTTTAGAAGCTATTTTTCAGATAAAACGTTTAACAATAAAAATTGTCGCCTGTAAGAAGTCAGAATTTGTGACTGACAGAATCAGGACATTAGAGATAAAAATCCTACAGCATTTCAGACTTAATGGAACTACAAAGTTACAGTTTTAAATTGCACAATGTTTGTTTGTTTTGGGTCTTGGCCTGCCACCTGCACTCCTCCAGCCAACTTTGGATAGTTAGAAAATTCATCGTTAAGGCGATTTTAACATCCTATGATCTGTTTATTTGAAGCTCCATCTGGTGCCAGTCATGATTTGCAACTTGATTGAAAAGAAAATTCAGTTTCAATTTCTTTTGTGCATTTTTTATTAAGTGGAAAGATGAAATGAGGAATCAGAAGTGTCACTTTTGATGGGAATAACAGGAATGGGAAGGCACATGACAGCAAATCATGCATCATTTCTCAACGAAAGAATTATTACCTACCTTTGATTTCCCAGTTTTGGAATAATATTTTATTCAGGCCAATAATCGGACACTCCAGGAGAAGATCCTGCTGGTTAACAACCTGGTGGAGGCTTTTGGGAACGCCTGCACTGTCATCAATGACAACTCCAGCCGCTTTGGCAAGTACCTGGAGATGAAGTTCACCTGTGGAGGAACAGTGGTTGGAGCGCAGATATCTGAGTACTTGCTGGAGAAATCTAGAGTCATCCACCAGGCAGTGTAACTATCACATCCTTCTTTCTTTGTCTTTTTCTGTCTTTTTGTAAAATGTAAACAACCCCATGACACTTACTACTGTTATTTCCTTCATTTGACAATTACATCAATAGCAATTTAAATCATGCCTCTGTAAGAACATTGCCAAGAAGGTAATTTTTCCGCCTGCTGGCCAGGGATCAGTTCATAATGGACTGTGTCTCTCATCCCTTTCCCTCTACTTCTCCATCTGAAACTGGTGGCATTTACCTTCAACCTGCACTTCAGTCAATCCATCTTTTCTTCTTATCATGCGTCTGGGGGAGCAGACTGGGTCAAGTGGAGAGGCTAGCTTATTTCCTGTTATGATCAAAGATTGTGGTCTTGAAAGTGTCCTTAGTGGAACCTCTAAGGCAGACTCAGGTATTGCAGCAGAAAACAGACACACAGGTCAAAGGGTTTAATTTGGCCCACAAGCACTGTGTAGCTACACCTTTCTTAAGCCTGTTATTGGATACTAATATCAAGGAGATGAAAAACAAAATTTAGTTCAGTTCTAACTGACAAAATGTAAAAGATAAAAGAAAAAAAAAGGGTTATTTGACAAGTCAAAAATATTACTGAATATATCCATAAGCCAATGCACACAATCATTAATCATTAGCCAGCAACCTAATGCTAAAAATGTGAGCTTGATAGCATAATAACCATATTATTTATTGATATAGTAAGTTATATTTCTGACTTGTCTGATAACCATTCCCTACATTTTGTTTTGGACTCCATAGAGTACTACTAGTAAACTGATGTTGACGGATGAAATCAGTTGAATGCTTCTGTAACAACATTTTCAGAGGTGTGCACTGTCTGTGTGCTTTCGTAGCTTTTAGCATATTTTGTTTCTTCCTTCTTTATTGTCTTATATCAGCATTTCTTGCGCTTTTAAGGTCTGAATTACTACGTCTCTGTGTGTTTCCACAGAGGGGAGAGGAACTTCCATATATTCTACTACATTTATGCTGGCCTGGCTGACAGGAAGAAACTAGCCCACTACAAGCTCTCTGACAGCAAAACACCTAAGTAGGTTTGATATTTCTTAGCCGTCTTCTTAAACACTGTTATTTCTTACTCACACCGCAAACTTCCCACTTCCAGAGACCCGAATCCTGATCTTTGTGTTTCCTTCTGTATCTGCAGGTATCTGTGCAACGAGCACATTAAATTAGGGCCTGACATAGTGAGCAACACCTTCTACAAGGAGCAGTTTGATGCAGTCGAGCAGTGTTTCAAAGTCATTGGATTCACCCTGGAGGTACAAAGTACTGCATTAATTACTGGGCAGCAAGCTGCACGACCTTTACCCCAACATTCATACATGCTCTCATACTCCTGTATTATTATGTAATGTATGAAAGTCTGTGTAGAACTGAAAGAGCATGTAATAAAAAAACAATACATAACATAAGTTTTACATCCAAGTTTTACATACAAGCATACAAGTTGTTCCTGAGGTCCACTGTATGGCGATGGAGCACAAAGCTGGAGGCACACGTAGGCAGTCAGCTGTTGGCATTGTGAAGGCTAATGAGGCCCAAAGAAATGGTCCTCTGGGATCTCCACGTCAATAGTACTTATCCTGTAATGGCTTGGCACTGGAGAAACAAAGTTCTCTTCTACAGTATGTCTTGTCTTACATAAAAGTGTTTATGAGTGTTTATGAAGATGATCTTTGAGGCAGGTTTACAGGGGTGGAAATGAACTTTTTGGCTCACCTGCCAAGGTGCCTGGTAGATGAAAAAATCCATGTTTTTTACCGGCCAAAATAATAAATTGCCTTTCATGTCACATATACATTTGTTTCCATCCTTTTAATTGAGATAATAAGGTATTATGTCAAATACAAACTTAAAGAAGAGGCCAGAGTGAAATTTGAAGCTAAATTATATTATTGTTATTAAATGTACTTAAAACATAACAGTAAATTGTTTTATAAACTTACAAGATACTTATTAATCATTCAACTTAAATTTTATCACTGCTCACTCTTAATCATGCTTTATCATTCAACTTAAACCTCCTCATCAGACTGCTCACTTTTTGCAATCACCCTCTTCTGGCATCCTGGTTCTGACCACAGAGTCCTGGTGCCACAGCATCACAGCTTTTGCGGGATAAATATTTTTTTTATAGTCTATGGATCATTCTCCTTGATCTCTGGGACAGCAGGACCAACAGAAGATCTGACAGTGTGTCAGACACTAGACAGGATAAAGCTGCTAACTTTTGTTCAGTAAAAATAAGCGAATGTGACTCTCACTCCTGACTACTGACTCCTGTTGCCTGTCGCCTGTCTCCTAACGCCCACCCCTTACAAATCTACGCCAGTCAAACACAAGTAACATGAAAAGAACATAAACAGCAAACCAATGAACGCCCTTAATTCGTGTGTTACATGGTTTTACTTACCTTGATACATCGGGGACCAATTTAAGTGCGATACACCAACAAGAACTCCGGTCTCCTGCTAATTACGTCAAATAGATATTAAATGCCGAATATATTTACCCGCTCTTTGGAAAATGGGTCTTAATTTCCATCCCTGCAAGTTTGAAACGTATTTTTGAGACAGTAACTGCCAATTAGCAGAGTTATTCTCGCACAAGTCAGGACCCACAGATTACTTGAATAGGAAAGATGTAGAAATTTACGCCACAATTGAATGAAGGCTTCACTTTTATTCTTTCAAATAAATAAATATAAGGTTTGCTAATTACCACTCTTTTCTTTTTCTAGCTAGCTATAGAAGCTAACACTTCTCATGCTAGCTAACCAGCTTGTCTTTTCATTCTATACAATCCATTATGTCATTATGGCCAAAAACACATTACATTCAAAGTACAAAAGCTCATTTGATTGGCCAGTTTATATATAATGGACTACTATGTTAGAGTGCTTGAATTATATAAGTGCATTTCCTCTAAACCACTAGCCTTCACCCACATGCTACAATTGGGAACAGAAATTTTGTACAATGTACTACAAACTTCTAATTCAAGAAACTACTAAGGATTAATGTACAGGAGTTACCAAATATGTAACCCTGAAACTTGAATGTTTATGGACAGGTGAATTTGGAGTTGCTAGTAAACAAGTAAGCTAGCTGAATTTGAGAAATGGGTCTTGTCTAACTTTACTGTCTACACTCATTAGAAAGTGGAGGTATTGACTAATAATTCAATGTTCTCTGACATGCTGTAGAAAAATAGGCTTTACAGTATCTTTTAAAATTTAAATCCAGGTAAGCAGGTGCACAAGGTTGCCAGATGTACCTGATGTTATCTGATATCAAAATAACTCCCAACATCTGAAGTAAAATTTTGTCATTTCTGCAGGAGCTGGGCAGTGTTTACAGCACCCTGGCTGCCATCCTCAGCTCTGGGGATATCGAGTTTTCTCCGGTTGCCTCGGAGCACCAAACGGACAAGAGCGACATCTCCAACATTTCTGTCCTGGAGAACGGTGAGAGGAGAGAGGCATGGTATATTTATACCAAAGATGACTCTGCGACACCCCCACTCCTTACCCTCCCTCTTCCCCTCCTCCCTGTTAAAGTATTGTTCTGAAATCAATTTTCCATCAGCGCAGACAGGCTATTGCTGTATTACATCATTAACAAACATGCATCTGCAGTGGTTAGATTCTAAAGGACATTGTTTTCCTGGTATTACATTTTCAAATATTAAACATCAGTTCTGACTGTCTAGATAAGGTTTATTGATTTGATGTGATCGATGAGAACATGGGCGTTCTTCGTCACTTATTTTTGTCAGGACAGTTATGCTTGCACATTAGCTCACCCTGCATGAACTGCTTGCACTCATTCTTCTTTAGAAATGTTAACTTTCATCCCAGTCATTTTCTTATGTCCCCTTAGTGGCGTCGCTGCTGTGTATCCGCTCAGACGAGCTCCAGGAAGCCCTGACCTCCCACTGTGTTGTAGCCAGGGGAGAGACGATCGTCAGGCCCAACACGGTGGAGAAGGCGGCGGAGGTGAGGGACGCCATGGGCAAGGCTCTCTACGGCCGCCTCTTCAGCTGGATTGTCAACCGCATCAACGCACTGCTGCGTCCTGACAGCCAACTAGGGTGAGATCAGGAGCAAAAAAATGTGATGCGGTGTGTTTGGCTGTCATAAATGCAGAATGAGGTCAGTTTCTATTGTATGGATGAAAAATCATTTCCAGGTCTTGAAAATTGTGGAATTTGCTGGAAGAATCGAGAAAATCATAGCAGGTTATTTGCCATTTTTTAGCTGTTCTACTGCTCTCAGTCTGTCTTTGGTTCAGACTAAAATATCTTAACCACTTTTAGATAACCATGACATATTGTACAGATATTCATGGTCCCCAGAAGAGGAATTCTAATGACTTTGGTGAGCCTCTAACATTTCCCCTAGCGCCACCAGCAGGTTGACATTTGTGGATTTGAGTGAATTCTCTTGACACCTAATGGATGGATTGCCACAGAATTGGGTACACACCTTCATGTTCCTGAACATTTTATCTCCAAATAGCTACCAACCTTCTTAGCAACACCTGTACTGTGTGTTAAGTGCTGATTAGCAAATGTTTGCATGTTAACGAGGTAAAGTAGGATGGTGACCGTGGTAAACATCAAAGCTGCTATACAACACCATGTTGGCATATTTCATTGTGAGCATGTCAGAGATCATCAGAGATAATTAACAGGATAGGAAAGTAAAAAAGATTTTTACAACCCCAAATTATGTTTATTTAGACTGGAGCCAGTGAGTAGATGGTGGTAAAAATATTATTATTATATATATATATTTTTTTTTTTGACCTTTAAAGGGTATTAAAATAAACCTATTTGAGAAGGAAAAAATTACTTGCCGACTTAATGAAAGCAATTCATACACAAATGCACCCTGTGACATGAGGCCAGAATGCTTCATTTCCAGGGGTCAGCTGCCAAAAAGGCAGAAACCACCACCAGTTTTATACACAGCGGTTGGACAAAAATATGGGTTTTTTTGGTGGTCATTCGTTGTGTCTAAACCCTGTTTTCACTGATAATATTTACCTATATATTCTTTTGGAGAAGCTGCGATGCTGCCAAACTGCAGTGGACACGAAATGCAAAACCAATTAAAACACAGAATTTTGTTGATGAAAAACGTACTTAAATGAACTGACTTATCTTTCCTCTCATCACCAGAGAGGATGACAAGGGCTTGAACATCGGCATCCTGGACATCTTCGGTTTTGAGAACTTCAAGAAGAACTCTTTCGAGCAGCTCTGCATCAACATCGCCAATGAGCAGATCCAATTTTACTTCAACCAGCACATATTCGCCTGGGAACAGGTAAAAGCTTTAACCAGCATTCACCCTACTAAACTATCACTGAAATCGAAGAAGGCTTTTTGAGTGCATGAATCCCTCCCTGAAAGCACTTTGTATGCATTTTTCACCTTGATACTACCTCATCTCCATCTAAATGGTGATAACATGCCATCATTTGTCATTCTGAGCTTCAAGAGAGATGGCAAGGGTAAAATATGCTGCTGTCTTTATTTACGGGAGAATGAGGTTCGCGATTCTCCCTTTATGCAGTCTCGTGGGTGTGTCGTGCCTTGAGGGTGCAGAGAATGGTTTGCTAATGTTAAATGATTTGGTCTCACCCAGAGAGAGGAGCTATAAATCATCCCAAATGAGGGTCAATTAGGAGTTGAAGACAGTTAGCGTTGGACTTAATCTCACTCTTGGGTATTGTTGGCACCAGGCCCAGAAATACATTTATCCTATAGTGCCACCATATATACGGAGCGTAGGGGAATTGTAGTGGGGTATGAGGTTTATAAGCATCACCTAACTACAGTAAAATAAAGCAGATTTACCTACACGTGTACATATATGTTTACAGATTGTCTCAATGTGTAGGCATCCCTGCAGGTTTCCTGATGTGGCTGGTTTACCTCAAAATGTGCAGGTCATGCTCGAATAAGCACGTTGATTTGATGTTGTTTGCTCCCATTTTGTCCTTTTTCTTCTCGGAGCGGAAGTCTCCAGTAATGTTGCTGAGTCATACTGGGAGCTCTGAGAGTCAGTCAACATGATGTGATCAGGTTAGCCGAGTATAAAGTAGAGGTCTTTGATCCCTTTGCCTCTAATGCGTCAGTCTTACTGTAAAGTGTAGGATTTCTGAACATTCAGGCGTGACAAAACAAAGCTAAGAGAACAGAAAATGGCTGGTTAGGATAGGAAATGGTATTCCTGCATTTGACATAATAACACCAAGTCAAAACAAAACTAGAAGAATTCTCATTACTTGAAACCACAGAACAAACAGCTTCTGACTTTAAATTACTGTCATTACAGCTGTGTAGCAGGAAACATATCATCAGTGCGAACTATCTGGGCTTTTCGTTTTATCATGTTCACTTCTGCGCAATGAAGTCGACATGGTAATCTGTTATTTTCCAGGTAGTAAATGTTACATAAATATTAACATGTTTCTCTTTTGGCTGAACAGCCAGCTGCTCTTTCTGCCATAGTGGAGCTGGGTCAGCCCGATAGGACCATTTATTTGTCCCCTAACATCCAACTATGTACAACGTATTGTGAGATTCGTTCTCTGCATTTAACGCATCCTAATTAGGAGCAGTGGGCAGCCACTGCGCAGCACCCAGGGACCGTCTCCAAGGGGACCGCCTGGAGAAATAAACCTAACCTAATAGGAATTCAACAATCTTTATTAAGCTATGATTGTTATCAGGGTGTCTTCCATTTCTGTACAGGATGAGTACTTGAATGAGGAGGTAGACGCTCGGATGATTGAGTATGAGGACAACAGGCCCCTCCTGGACCTGTTCCTACAGAAGCCCATGGGGATGCTCTCACTTCTGGATGAGGAGAGTCGGTTCCCACAGGGCACCGACCAGACCCTCGTAGGTCAGTCTCTTCAGTTTACGATTAGCTTGGATTATTGTCAACTAGCCCCACAGAAACAAATCAGAACAAGTGACAAATGGAGCAAGGGAAGACTTTTTATTATGTGGACAATGAAGGAGGGTTTTATATCTAAATCAAGATCTGACACTGAAAGTTATTCACTATCTCAGAGCAGTTTAATTCCCTTTTTATAGCAATTAGAAACAGAAAGTACAGTTCCTTAGAGTAAACTGGCAGAGAGAAAAGCATGTATTTGATATTCAGAGGTATATAATCACTTTTAAATAAATTGATATAAGGTATAATAAATGTATGCGCTTCAGAGATGTCATTCAGAGTTGTTAGTTTTGCCTACAGAACATATTCATAGTGGTTGTTGGGATAATTAACCAATGTACCATTTACCATTTTAGAGAAATTTGAAACTAACCTCAAGACAAAAAGCTTCTGGAGACCAAAGAGGGTTGACCTTGGCTTTGGTATTCACCACTACGCTGGGAAGGTAATTGATGTTTGTTTTTTTAATTATGTGTGCACAGACATTTTATTTGAAACTGAATGTGTAGTGGCCTTCACATTCCCCCTCTCTACCAAACTCTAAGGTGATTTACAATGCTGCAGGCTTCTTGGCCAAGAACAGGGACACGCTACCAGCCGACATCGTCCTGCTGCTGAGGTCGTCAGAAAACGAGCTCACTCGCAAACTGGTCACCCATCCCCTCACCAAAACAGGTAAAAATGAAAAGAAGCCCTTTTTGCATGAGGCAAAAAAGTTTCTCCTTAGAAAATGGGTGTTTGTTAGCCACAACTTTTTAATAAAACAGTTCAGAAGCAGCACAGAATACATACTTAAAGTGAAACAACAGACTATAGTTGACTATTTTAGAAAGGCTTTGCTTGCTTTTCTGCCAGACTTTTGTTGCAATAAGCTGGCCTTGGCAGCGAGAGTCTCCTTTGTTGGCAGAGCAGCTGGCCAGCTCTGTCAAAATCGAATCACAAAGCCAATAATGACATAATCACTCTTTTAAAGTAAGTCTTAAAGCTGTCGTGTCGAGTGTTGCTGTTTCATTCCTAATCAACATTTACTCACACAAAAGAGACTACTACCGAACTCCTCTGCTCCATTAATTTGTTCCAATGTCAACAATTTTATTTATTTTTTACAAAATTTGGTCTGACATGAACCCATTTCAAGACAGTTTTCTATTACAAATAACCTAATTAATTTATCATAACTGATACAAAATAAGCATACAGCCCTGTTTCTGTGGATGACTAACTGTCCCTTGGTGAGTAAGGGCAGTTCGTGTTAACCGACTCTCATCCTCTCTTTGTTTATTTCACAGGCAACCTTGCCCACACCAAGGGTAAAGGCATAAACACAATGCGCAGCTCGCGGACCCCGACACGCACCATCACCTTAGCCAAGGTACTTACAGCACTGTCTGCATTATCACTGTATTGTCTTCTCCATCAAGAACTTCCCCTAAAAAGTTGTTCAAACGTTTTTTTTTTCTCTTCTCACTCTCTCTAAAGGAGCTAAAAAACGCTCTTGAATTACAATTCAGCCTCTCTGTGTGATTTTTTTTTTATTTTTACTCAACTGTAATTATAGCTTCTTCAATTCTTATGTCTTATGTCTCCTTTTTTCCTCCTTTCTCTCTTTGTCTTTGCTTTTCTATCGGAAAAGATGGGAGTGCTAACCTTGTACAGTTCTTTTTCTTTCAGTGAGGTAATCAACACATTTCCATATAGTTTATGTGAGTGTATGTATCGTTTTCCCAATGCAGAAACCCTTACCCACTCTAGAAATCCTAAAATCTACGAATAGATCCAAGTTTATTGGTTCGTATATTTATAAGAGGCAGTGACAGCTAAATTTTGTGTAAATGTTACATAGTTTTTTCAAAGCAAGCTATTTTCACTATATGCATTCAGTATGGATGCATGCCATGGTGCTTGTATGCAGCCTCTCTTTGAATAATGCTGAATGCATACACTAGTTGTCGACCAATATGGGTTTTTCATTTGCCAATATTTAGAGAGCAGGCCAGCCGATGGATTTTTTATTTATTTATGAGCTAGAAAAATACATTTGGTTGTGCTGTAGTTTTTAGAACATGGCTGGTGTTTAAGAGAGAGTGAGGTACAGTTTTTCAAGTGATGTCATTCAACTGCATTATTCTCTACAGTGTAACAATATAAATTTAACGCTGCCAGCATGGTTTAAGGTTAGATTTGCTGTCATTTAGGAGAAACATGTTAATATTTAGAAAAGATAACGGTGATCGAGGACATTTAGGAGTCAAAAATAACTTTTTCATCACCATTCCACAAGGGGGAGCGCTAACATCGTTCCACAGTAGCCACAGTGGCGAGGCTGCGTGCAGATGTGTCCCCAGGCATTTTTTGTTTATCGGCCTCGTGAGCGCAGGCATCGGCCGATACCATTATCTTAAAATGCCAGATATCGGCCCAATCAATCGGCCGACCGATTATTCAGTCTGTCACCGGCATAAACACTTCCCCCTCGTCATTAAGTACCCTGAGTGTATATGTGTACTCTGTGTTAAAACCTTTCGGCCTTCTTTCATATCCACTGCTGTCTGTTTATAGCGGCATGCCTCATGCTAATAAACTTGGAGAAAAAAAGCTTAGGAAAGTATTAAAACTTTTAATTTTGTATTCAAAGCATTCAGTAATCAGTCAGAGTCTTTGTCAGTAGCCATTGGCCAAATAAAAACTTAATTTAAAACAAACAAAGTGACTTACTTTGGTGAATTTGTTTAAATTGTGGCAGCACACGATTGCAGTGCCTGCTAAATGTAAGGCTTGAGGCAGTTTGCTCACCTAAAAGCAATTGACAGTAGCTACATTTAAATTAACTGTTTGATGAGTTTTTGAATCTATTTACATTCATCTGCCTGTGTTAGACAAAAAGCTCATCAAAGGCTTCGCTCTTAAGAGGCACAATGAGTATTCAGAGTGCCATAAACAGTATTAGGCTGTTGGCTTGCTGTAAACTGGTTTCCCCCAGTGTAATAGTGCTTAGAATTAGATATAGAGCTTGTTAAAATGTTACCAAATATGTGCTGGATGCAGATTAATAAATAAAATGTGTCATTTTTTTGTATTTATATTGATGTAGAATTCTGAGTTGTGTTTATGAGAGCAAATAGTGTACTTTATTTGTAACCACATAGTTAATTCGAGCAGTTTTTAAAGCATATAGGCTTTGTTTGATTTTGAATTTGTCTGATTTGAGATTTTTTGAAGTAATAGTTTCAGACAAGTTGTATTTATGCAGACCATACTCTTGATTTGGCACTTGTTTCTTTGTTTATCCATTTTATGCGTCTCTTCTGCAGCCTTCTCTGGAATTAAAGCTCGCTCCTGAGAAAGAGTGCTTGCTTCCTGTGCCTCTTGATGATACAGTGCAAATGCAAACGGTGATTGGTGATCTCTCAAAGGAAGATTAAAAGCTTTGATAAAAACGTAGTGTACAGAAAAATTGTAATGTGAATATGTTACAGTTTTGTAGAGTTTTAGATTAAACTGTAGGTCACTGTCCTCATTTCGTCTTGCTCAATTACCCAGTTGGCCTAATGTGTTTTGTACTAAAATGTTTGTAGAGACAAACTATGCCTTGAATCATTATGATTTTGTTTGATTGTTCAGCCAGGTGAACGTGGAGACACGCCTTACCACCCCAGAGAAACCACCAATATGAGAACACAGACAGTGGCCTCCTACTTCAGAGTAAGATCATTTCCTCTCTTAGTTGCTGATATCATTCAAATTTTGTTTCAAAAGCTCGCATTGTACTAGTTTTCTTACCAACATTGCAGCGTAAGGTTTAATCAAGCTGCCTAATGTGGTTTCTAGTACTCTCTGATGGACCTGCTGTCCAAGATGGTGGCAGGGCAGCCTCACTTTGTTCGCTGTATCAAACCAAACAACGATCGGCATGCCAACAAGTTTGACCGGGAAAAGGTCCTGGTTCAGCTCCGTTACACTGGAGTTCTGGAGACGGCCAAGATCAGGCGGCAGGGCTACTCGCACCGGATCCTGTTTGCTAACTTCATAAAGAGGTCAACAGGCTCTCACTTCACACCAGGGATAATTCAGAAAGAAGTGTATGTTGTATTAGCATCCGGCTGATTACACTGACTGTTACAGGTATTATATTTTGGCTTTCCATGCTCATGAAGAGCCAGCTGGGACTCCAGAAACATGTACTGCAATACTGGAGAAGGCCAAGCTGGAGAACTGGGCAATGGGGAAAACTAAGGTAATTAGAGATTTTTTTTTAACTGAACGTATTGTTATTCGGCTCTACTTTTGCTAATTCAGTTTGAAGCAGCAGGAGTATATGTATTAGAAATAATATGAATGCATCTCTTCTTTTAACATTTAACATTAAGCATACATTATGCATAAGACGTGGGGCAAGCTGACTTTACTGGGACTATACTGAAGAACTTTTAAACATTAGTCTGCGTAATGTTTAAAACCTGCAGCTACAACCTGACAATGAGATTAGATAGAACTTAATCCATGATCTTTTATAGTGCTTTTGTTATTTAAGTTATTTTATGTAATATTCTGTCTTTTATCTGAAATAAAGGTTGTATTGTTGCCTTGAATGAATTCATCCTGAAAGAAATATTTATGTCAGACACACAGTACACGTAGTAAAAATGAATATACAGCAGCAGAAGTTATAAAATGCTAAATAAATGTATTCTCACATATTAAAATAACAGTAGCCTACAGATCCAGACAGTCATCAAGTTAGTCATGAACAAAACGCTGATATTCATACCGATGCACCCAAATCATTTTCACATTCACATACTCTGTAGCATGGTCTATGAAGGAGTAACAGGGTCTATTAAAAGTAGCAAATACCCTTTTCAACCTGTGATATTGTATGTAATGTAGCAGTGTGGCAATAGTGATTTGGAGCATTGAACCACAAGAGCTGAGTTCTAAACTCTTACTTTTTAGTGTCACCAAGAAAGGCATTGAGGCCAAGATTTACCTACAGTTAGTGCAGGAAAGTGTTTCGCTAAAAAAGCCAGAACATGCCATTCACTTATTGTGTGCAATGGTTTCAAAATCAAGACCATGCAATTAATTCATTAACACTCTATAACTCTACAAATTTCTTGTAGAACATGTAAGACAGCTTGGAAAGTTGTACAAACATAGAAGCAGTAACATTATTTGCAAGTCAGATCGTGGTAAGTCAAATAGATTTGATATGGTGATCATTAAAGTGTTTTATGTGTTCCAGGTGTTTCTGAAGTACTACCACGTTGAACATCTGAACCTGATGGTGCAGCAGGGCACAAAACGGATCATTCTGCTGCAGGCTTATGTCCGAGGCTGGCTGGGAGCCAAGCGGTACCGGCGGATATTAAAGGAGCGAGAACAGAGTGCTCTGGTGCTGCAGTCAGGTTTGTAAACTGTACACTGTTGTCTGCTGGAACGGGAACAAGTCATTAAACAGTTCTTCTGATGTTTCCCATGCCTGCTTTGGTTTTTGATTCACAGCTTACAGGGGGCATAAAGTTCGGAAGAGGGTGGCTGATGACAAAAGCAAAGCAAAGTTTGAGGCCTTCATCGTCCACTTTCAGGCTGGTAAGAACAATCTGAGACGGGCTCAGTTATCCAACACAATCTAAGCTTGGAGTGTATTACATTGGTTTATGTTTTTCTTGCCGTCTTCTTCAGTTTGCAGGGGTTATCTTGCAAAAAAGAAATACAAGGAGTTGGTAGATGAGAAGAACAAAGCTGCGACCAAGATTCAGGCCCGCTACAGAGGGCACAAGGAAAGGAAAAGCTTCAAAAGAAAACAGTATGAGAAACAGGAGATTTACACATTAACCGCTGAAAAAAAAGATGGTAGGTTGGTTTTTTTGACAGATGTACCCATTTTGTTTGTAGGGAAGCCAAAGAGAAAGAGAAAGCAGAGAAGGCCCTTAAAGAAAAAGAAGAGACTCCTGAACCAGAGACGGTCACCAATGAAGAAAACTCACCTGCCACCAACAACGAAGTGAATAACGAGGACGACGAAGCCAAGGCTGCCGTGGTTCTCCAGAGCAACTTCAGGGGATACAAAGAGAGAAAAAAGTTTAAAGAGAGAAAAAAGACGATGGCTGGGGCTGAATTAGAGTTACCATCGGTGGAACAAGAAGGTGGTAAAGAGCCTGGCAGCAACAAAGGGGAAGGGGGAAAGACAGCTCAAGAGGAGAATGACGAAGATGAAGAAAGTACGTTTGAAGCAGATGAGAATGATGACAGTGATCACACACAGGTGCCAGAAGATGACGAACATACAGAAGTGGCAGATGAAGCAGTGATTGAGGAGGCACCAGCGGCAGATGCTGCAAAAGAAGAAAAGGCTGCCGGGGAAGAGGCGGTCAACACAGAAGAAGAAACCAAGGCTGCCACTGTTATCCAGAGCAATTTCAGAGGCCACAAAGAGAGGAAGAGGTTGCAGGAGGAAGGCAAGATCCCAGCTAAGAAACAGAAAGCAAAAAGTCCTACGGGTGATGAAGTTCAAATGCCAGCAGAAGAAATCAGTAGCCAGGAGACAGAAAGAGAAGAAGCAATGGAGGCTCAAGCTGGAGCAGATGTCACGTCAGACGACCAAGACGAGACCAAAGCAGCTGTGGTGATTCAGAGCAACTTCCGTGGCCACAAGGAGCGCAAACGACTCGAGGAGGAAGGAAAGATCCCTAAGAAGGTGAAGAAGGACAACAAAGTTACACCGGAACCTCCAAAAGAGGAACAACAGGTAACGCAGACAGAAGAATCAGTGCCAGAATCCCAGCCGGGTGATTCTGCCAAGAACCCGGAGGGACTGGACGAGGAAAAAGCTGCCACTGTCATTCAGAGTAACTTCAGAGGCCATCGCGACCGGAAGAAACTGAAAGAAGAGAGAGAAACTCGAAACAAAGCAAAGGTTGATGCAGAAGAGGAAACAAAAGAGGAGGCAGACGAGGAGGCCCTGGATGTCACTGATGTTGTGATAGAACGTAAAGAGGAGGCCCTGGATGTCACCGATGTTGTGATAGAACGTAAAGAGGAGGCAGATGCTGAAAAAGAAAGACAGGAGGAAGAGCAAGCTGCAGTGAAGATCCAGAGTAACTTCAGAGGGTACAAGGACAGGAAGAACCTGAAGGCCAACAAGCAAACAACACAGACACAAACGGCACAGCTAGAGAACTTCTCCAAACAGGTAATATCATTAAACACGTTTTATTTTGTGCCCAAATCACCTTTCCAACTCAACTCAAGTATTTGTCAAACGTCTTCAACAGATCACAAAAACTTCTCAGGACTTTCTGGCCCTGCAGCAGAAGTTGAATGAGATCATCCAGGCCCATCAATCAAACCCAGAGAACAATGGCATGTTTGTAAGAGGAAAAGCAATCAATGGCTATGCTCCCCAGAATCACCAATCAAGTAAGATAATTGAGATTGTCTCTGTGAAAAACAGACTATAAAGCAATAAATATAATGCATGTAAGATTGACCCGAGGTTAATGCATTTTCGGTTCTCTTTCTGAAGCCTGGAATCATCAGATAGTTAAGATAGGCTGCCTGTCTAAGGAGGCAATGTATCTATTCATTTGGTGTATCCATCCTTCAGCAGAGTCTTTTTTGATTTTGCTGCACTGAGGTTATCCATCACAGACACACAACTAACGTCAGAGTGCGCCTGTGTCATTTCCTGCCACTCTAAAAATAATAAGAAAGCCTTATGTTCAAGCCTTGATTGTAAACACACAGGATTTATCCAGTATTTATTATTTCAGAGTTAAAGGTGGTGTGTCAGCTATTTCCATTTATTTTCTTTATGTAAAAAAAGAAAAAGATTTTCATTACCGTCTTCTCACAGATGTTCTCGCCGAACGCCATTCTCTTTTCTCTCTTGTGAGGCTCAGTTAGATCAGGAAACCTGGGAAAGTCAAGTGCCAGAACAGGAAGTTCTTCCCTACCCAATGTGTCATCAAAAATAAAATCTGATTTGCACAGGTGATAGGTGTAATTGCTTTCATAGTGGTGAGCAGCGGGGGAGGAGACAGCAAATTGAAAGTTCACCGTCTTCGCAGCTAAAATGTCACAGCCGGTTCTGGTGTCTTGGCAAAATAATGTAATAATTATGCAATGATATCAACTATTGCCTTACCTTGACTGGCATCATGATTATTCTTACATTCATTTGATTTTAGGTTTTATGACAGTAAATAGTGTGTAGGCTTACACTATCTTTTTTTTAATTTTTTGAAATGGTATCTGTCTGATCAGCATTTAAACACTGTGTAGTTGCTATGCACAGATATGGTAGAAAATAATGTGTTAATGAAAGAAATCAGTGTTCTGTAAGGAGTACATAACATGTAAATTATGGAGCTTTAGAGGCACTGGTAGGCTGATTGTTAACTTTAAACGGACTCCAGCTACCTGTTTCCCCCATTTCCACTCTTTATGTTAAGCTAAGGTAAGCTAACCGTCTCCTGGCTCTAGCTTTAACCTTTAGTGTGCAAACATGAGAACTGTTTTGCGCTTTCACATCAAACTTTCAGCAAGAAAGTGAATAAGCACGTTTCCTAAAATGTCCCAACAAATTCTTAAAGTGAAATTAATTTACATGCAGTTGCAGGTGCGCTTTTGGATCTGCTTCTATCGGAATCTATTTTAATAAAATTTTTACACCTACTTTACTAGGGCTGAACAATTTATCGAAATATTATCAAAATTGCAAAATGGCAATATCTAAATCACAGGAGTTACAATTTTTTGAAAAAGGTAAAAAGTGTCACAACATACCATTTAAAGGCTCAGTGTGTAATATTTTGTAGGATCTATTGACAGAAATGCAAGATAATACATAACTATGTTTTCAGGGTTGTATAAAGACCTTATATAATGAACCATTATGTTTTTATTACCTTAGAATGACAGAGCATGTCGGCCACCGTAGTTTCTCCTACGTGCTTGGAAAGGGAGGGATGAGTGGTGAATTTGCTGTTGGTTGCAATTCGCAACCCTCACCACTAGATGCCACTAAACTTACACACTGGACCTTTAAAATGAAGCATTGTGGTGCTATAGAGACGCCCCGCCCACTATAATTGCGACTCATATCACTATTGCAATATCTACCAAAATAATCACAATATGATGTTTTTTTGTTTTGTTTTTTGCATATTGTTTATCCCTATATGTTAAACACACATTACTCCACATAGAGTTTCCAGTTGAGCAGAGTTCCTTTAATCTGGGCATGTTTGCCCTTTACAGGTTTTTCTTTAGCACAGCACATTGCCTCAGGTAAAAGCACAATGAATTATCTGTGTTATTTCCAAAGGGCCACCGCAGCTCCCTACAAAATGATCCTTTTCAGCCCCACTAGGTCATTTCTCCATCGACAGTCCTAAGCTGTCCTCATACATTTCATTGACATAATAAACTTAATCAGAATAATTTGTGACTCACACAATGAAAGTAGAGGAATGTCAGTCACACTGTTCTTCATGGGAAAAGGTCATCAAATGTTAATCCCGTTTTGTGAGCAAGCGTTTCCAACAATTATGGCAGGAATTAATAAGAGTGTGTGAAATTGGCTTTTCTTGTTTGAGCAAAACAGAATGACCTTTAAATGGACTTGTTTAATAATATTACAAACTTTTCATCTCCTTCACCTGAGAGGTCCTGCACATGATGGATTGTTTTTGCCATGTGTTTTCCTCTTGTATGAACAGTGATTAATAATCAGCAACGAGCAAAGGTCATTGTGATATGATAATAATTGCAATATCACATGCCACAAATATGATAGATTGCTAACTAGCCACTACAGTATGGAAGCTGTTATGCATGAAAAGCTGCTTCAGCTGGTCACAAACACACGTCAGTCTTTGTGTTCAATACACTGCTGGGAATCAAACATCGTCACAAAGTTATAGGGTTTGTGTCAAAGGTTGTTTCACATAATCTCTTATTTAAAAACTGGCAAAAGGCCTGAGCATTAAACTGTAGTGTGTATAAGGGGGTCAGCATGGCGTCAGATCACACTCAATAGTGTCTCCAGTAATCAAACCAACCATGTGTAATGAGCCCACCGGCTCTCGAACTTGTCGACCTTGATGTTGACGTCCTTTTAAATGAGCCAAAGCCAACTTCCTCTGAATCCCATCGCAGTGGGTAAAAAATAACACCAGATCACTTCACATCAAGTCAGACATTATCACCACCTTCACTCCAATTTATGTTGGACATGCAGGAGGTTGGGCTGACAAAGCACTACAAATAATTTAGCACAGAGTTGTGGGAGAAAACCAAGAAAGACACTTTTGTTTGATGTTGTGCTGCTTTTATTTAGGATTACATATTTTAAGACAAAGTCCTCGTGGTGCTCTGGTGGCCTAGGGGTTTAAGGGCCGTCGATGTCCTCCATTTATCCAAATTTCACTTTTTCCTTATTTCTAATAAACCGGTCTTCTTCTTCTTCTACGTCGTCTTCTCCAGCTTCTTCTCCTCCTCCTCCTCCTCCTTTTTACATATTCAACGTAGTGATGAAACACGTTCTATAGAGTGGTTTGTCCGTTTAGGCTACCGTAGAAACATGGCGGCGCAACATGGCGACGTCCATGTAAGGGGACCCTCATTTTGAGGTAACAGAATGGTTATGTAGGGTTTATACACCACTGAAAACGTTGTTATCTATATTATATTGCATTTCTCTCTATAGATCCTCCTAATATTACACACTGGACCTTTAAAAAACAATTTTATTTTATTATGTTACTGTATTTTTCTTATACCTGTTGTTACGCTCCACTCTATGGAGGCGGTCCTATGGGGTGAACAACACTAAAACTGACCTAAACTAACAACAGAAAAACACATTTTAAACAACCACATCCATGGAATTTATTCACAAAAAGACCAAGAGAATAAATCATGAGTACCAAAAAATAGTGTTGTAGTCAAGACCGCCCAAACCGAGACCAAGTCAAGACCAAGACCAGAGTTTATCGAGACCGAGAAAACACCAAGACTTTTAGGGGCTGAGACCAAGTCGAGACCAAGACCGAGCGAGACCGAGTCAAGACCAAGACCAGTTCCCCACATTACACGACACAATAAGATGTGGAACGAGATCATAGGTACTTCTCAAATTGATCTGAAAGATCCACATTCCCATTAAAACACCCACTACAAACACTAAGAGCTGAAATCAACGTAAGCATCTTTTATTCAACACTCTTTTTCCATGTTTACCATTGCGGGGAGGGGTGGCAGTCGTTAACAGTAACAACACATTTTTAGTTAGCGTTAGTGGTTGCATATGAAGTAATAAGTTTTACATCCAATCAAAGTTAGGATATCAACAAATAAATCAGTTGCTGAATGCAAAAGCAATTTATTGATATTCCAAAAATTATGGTCTTGAAATAAAAAATATGAGTGCTCAACGTCCGAGACTGAGACAAGACCAAGTACAAATGCGGTCGAGTCCGAGACAAAACAAAGACCATCAAAAAGTGGTCAAGACAAAGACCGGTCTCGAGTACTACAACACTACCAAAAAGTCAAAACACAAAATCCCAGCGACCTGTGGAAAAATGTAAACATAAAAAACTTGCTCTACAAGAAATAAGTTAAATGAATGTGAGGTTCTGTTTTCCCTTCAAGTGTCCATTCATGTGCAACAAAAAGAGTAGTTTTTACAGTTAAACCCGCTGTCTGATGTTTTTAACCATCTTTGTTGCTTCTCAGCTGACAAGAGACTGTCGAGGACCCCCCGCAGGACCCAGCAGCCGAAGACCCTCAACACACCAGAGGACTCCACCTATTACACCTTGATTCATGTGAGTCACAGAAAAAGATGGAGATTGATTTCTGCTGCCATGTGTAATACTTCCCCAGCTATTGGCTTTCACAATGCACTATTGATTGGCAATTTTTCTCTTTCTGTAGTACTCTTAAGTGCATATGCTCCCAATTCAAGAGTTGTCTGGAAAAGTATGTTGTAGAGTTTCTTTGTACAACAGTTTCTTGAGCATTTTTTGTATTAAAGGCAATTCTCTTTTATTCAGTGTTCTTATTATGTAACTGTTAATGTAATGTGTCATAATTTCAGCGAACAATAGCTCAGCGCAAAGTTGCTCTTTTTGCAGCACTTAAGGTTTGTTTACAATGCCGTCACTTCTGTTTAGTTGACCTAGTTCTATACAGTAGATAGAGTGTAATGCATTTAATCAATATTTCAATCAATTAATAATGACCAGAAATTTGATAGAGTACAAAACTGTAGCAATAATTGTGCTTTTTATTACTTTAAAATTGTTTAAGCACACAAAATAATAACTTACTCCCATACAAATCTGATGACATGTAAAAATAAATAAATAAATAAATAAAATTAGTTGTTTTAGTTGTTTTAGTTGTAAAAAAAGTTCAGATTTGATCAACAGAGACTCTACAGCCCCTCTAGTGGCTCTGTGAGGTTGTACTGAGGCACAGCGGTGCTTTGAGCTAAATGCTAACACTACCCTGCTAACATGCTCACGCTGATATTGCTAATAATCTGATGCTTAGCGAGTATGCACATACATATGTATGTATGTATGAGTACCATGTTGACCACCTAACGTAAGCTGGAGCTGATGGGAATGTCATTAGTTTTACAGGTATTTCGTCATAAACCAAAGTGTCGGACAAATAAAAAAAAATTCCTGATACCACAGTATTTCCCATTAATTACCAAAATTATGGTGGCCCGCCCCTTACAAAAATTTCCTGTGGTACTAGAAAATGTTCCTATGGTATTCGTGTGGTACGACCTTACAGTACCACAGGTAAAGCAAATTCTGCGGTAATGTATCACAGAACCTTTTGAACTATACCATACATTTACCACACAGTACATGTCCTGTGTGGTACAGTACCACAGGAACATGAGGTACAAATACCGCAGAAATTGTATGGTATTATAGCATAGGAAATTTTTGTAAGGGGCCACAGTGTTTCAAAATGAACTGAAAATATATTAACATTCAAGACGTCTAACATTGTGTTTTGCGCCGCTGCTGTAAACTTGCGCGTTCACACACTTTGGAATCCGACTCGAGAAAACCACTTCTCTTTTGAGGTTATTACGGTAATGTTAAGGGTTTATACAGCGTTGTGAGAATGCGATCAAGCTAGCAGCTAAATTTGGAGTGCACACGCATTAGAGCCTTTATGGTAAATGCAGTTAAAAGGAGCAGAGTGAGCTGACAGGCAGGCATTTTCTCACTGTACAAAGTGATACAGTATGAGAGTCTTACCTGAAGAGAGGCCATTAAATCTTACGCAATATGGGCACAACATACAATATAATTTATCAAATTCCGTCGGACTTGGATGATACACATGTGACAAAGTCCAGTTTTCAAAATAAGGTGTTAACACAATGTCTACTGTATAGAAATAAGATTTATTGGATTGTCTTTACAGGAAGTATAAAACTTGTTACATGTGTCCATTAAAAATAAAATAAAATGTTAGGGAAGTTACAAATTTTTGTTTTGTTCTCCCGGACCCCCCTAGAGGGTCGATGTCCACCCACCATAGTCTCACAAAATCCTGTGGGAAACACTGAGATATCAATCTCATGTTGGCGCTAGAAGACAAGTCAGGGGATCACCAAAATCATTAGGCTTCATCGTCTAGCATGGCTAAAATTACTCTTTGGCTAACTGGTCACAACGTAAACATATGCAGCCTGTAATGGGCCAAATAACCTTTTGCTTCGTATTCAGGGGTTACACGCCAAAAGGTTGGAAACCACTGTTCTAAAATCAATTTATTTTGCTTTACCCAAACACAGAGATTAGGAGTGTTTGATTGACTTGTAGTAATCTGTCTCTGTCTCTCTCCACTCAGAGGTCTGTCCAGGATGATAAACGCAAGCCCAGGAAAGAGGAGTAAGTGTCCGGTTCTTATTTCAACATGATTTTAACAACCTATCACTACTATTTTAAGAGGTTGGCCTGCTGCAGGCTTGCTTGGGAGACAGAGTCTTGAGTAATGACTCTACCCCAGCGCCAACATAAGCACTGTGTCTGGGTCCAAATTTAACGATCTGCCAAATTTCACACATCCTCAGTGAAATTAATTAGCCTTTATACTGTATATGTACTGTAAAAATACTCTGTGGAAATTAATGTTACGCATAAGAAATATTTTGTATGGTGGTAAGGAAGATGTTTCATAACAATTGTTGAATGTACCTGCAGATCAGATATTTCTTTAAATTAAAATAAAAAGTGACTAGATGTGTGCCCTCATGCATATGTATGTGTGGTATAGGCCGCAAGGTGAGCGTACCGCCCAGAGTGAGGGGGTGAAGATAGGCCGATAGGGCTGGCTGAACGAGAAGGGGCCAGGGTACTTTATCACAGCAGTCTGAAGACACACACACACATACACAGCGCTAAACATCAAGGGTAATAATTTGTTAGCAGATAAATAAAGCCAGCGATGGACAGGAGCAGTTTACATGCATCATTAAGGATGAGAAGGTCAGCAGGAAAGATAGCATCTCTGGCTAAAGCTGACAGCAGAGGAGGATGGGAGATGGGAGAGCATGGGTGGTAAGAGGAGTGAAAACTGAAGAGTAGACAAAGGTGATGATAGGAAATGGGAGTAAAGACATACAAAGGGAGAAATGGGGAGGCAGAGTTAATCAGAAAGTGAACCATTAATATCTATATATTATTGCCGATATTAGAGCTATGATCTATTAGAGCAATGATCTATTACATGTCTGTTTTGTACCCTCTGTCTAGAAATGTGACATAATAATAGTGATTCAATCTATTACGAGCTCATAAAATTCCTCTGTACCAGGGGGAAGCAATTTCTTGTTTCCAACAGCAGCAACAGCAGTTTGTTGAAGATAAACAGAGGAAAGATGAGGTAGTTAGCATGAGCAGTGAACCGGGGATGATCTAGCCCTTGAACCAACCCTGGTTCAGCAGCCAGGGCTGAACTGGTTCCCTTTTGGCTGAACCAGACCTATGCAGAGAAAAAGAGCAACTCCAGACTACAAAACTACAAATTTCAGAGTCTACAGCCATGCTAGCAGCTCTGTGAGGCTGTTTTCAGGCACAACATTGCTTTGAGCTAAATGCTAACCTCAGCATGCTAACTAGCATTAAATACAAAGCACAGCTGATGTGAATGTCATTAGATTAAAACTTATTACAAAGTCCATTACAGTTGTTTCAGTCAAAACCACAAAGGCCAACCTCATGGTGACATTGGAGGAAAACCGTAAAGTCATTAAAATGCATTCTCTAATAATCCCGAATGTGCAAAATGTGATGCCAGTTCATCCCATAGATATTAAGATAGTTCGCTGGATAAGTGAAAACTTTAACTTTACCTTGTTATTGTCAGAAACGTATAGCACAACTATAAAAAAATCTGCTTTTGTTAACCACAATCCCGATGTTGACCCACTTTAGTCTAAAAGCTTTACCTAACTTAAATTTTACTTAGTAGATTGTTTTTAGTATTGATCCAGATCTGGGTGTAAGAAGCTGCAAATTTCTTCTGAGGGAGTCAACATCCTCAAGGTTTTTCCTCTCACACCGCTGTGTCAATCACTTCATTCAGCCAATGTTCCAGAGAACAGGGAGATAATTACAATCAAGGGGACATTTTCATTTCAGCTACAGAGCAGCACATTCATCATGATTCATCAGCGGGATGATTGTGTGTCTGCAGTTATAAGGTCAGGTCGGGCCTCAGACTCATCACAGTTCACTGGACAGTGTTGACAGTTCTGATGTTGGAGCCATGTAGTCACAAAGACACTGATTTTCAATTGCAGCCGGATGTTTATGTGTGAGACTTATTGATCTCTTTTTCTCACTTCTGTTCATGTGGCAGTCCAGAGCGTAGCTTCAGGGAGATACAGTATCTCACATGAGTCAGTACACCCCTCACATATTTGTAAATATTTGATTATATGACTGAAGAAATGACACTTTGATACAATGTAAAGTAGTATAGCTTGTATAACAGTGTAAATTTGCTGTCCCCTCAAAAAATCACACAGCCATTAACATCTAAACCACTGGCAACAAAATTGAGCACACTTAGTGAAAATGTCCAAATTGGGTCCAAAGTAAATATCTAATCATGTAAATATCTTGTGTGGCCACCATTATTTTCCACAACTGCCTTAACCCTCTGGGGAATGGAGGTCACCAGAGCTTCACAAGTTGCCACTGGAGTCCTCTTCCACTCCTCCATGAAGACATCATGGAGCTGGTGGATGTTAGAGACCTTGCGCTCCTCCACCTTCCGTTTCCCCACAGATGCTCAAGAGGGTTTAGGTCTGGAGGCATGCTTGGCCAGTCCATGATCTTTACCCTAAGCTTCTTTAGCAAGGCAGCGGTCTCTTGGATGTGTGTTTGGGGTCGTTATCATGTTGGAATACTGCCCTGTGGGCCCAGTCTCCGAAGGGAGGAGATCTTGCTCTGCTTCAGTATGTCACAGTACATGTTGGCATTCATGGTTCCCTCAGTGAAGTGTAGCTCTCCAATGCAGGCAGCACTCATGCAACCCCAGACCAGGACACTCCCACCACCATGCTTGACTATAGGCAAGACACACTTTGGTTGCCATCAGATGCCATGTTCAGTGCTTGAAGCGGACAAAAATAGGTGCTCCCATCCCCAATGCGCATTTGTTTATTCTATATTTCAATTGCATTGCATGTTTTCTCATTTTCCATTGTTTCATTTGTTATTTAACATTTATTGTTGCTGTTGTTAAGAACATTTTGAGCAAAAGCTTTCAAAGTAGTCATTCTGATTCTGACCTGTCCCCAGCGTCCCCAGTGAAAATGTCACCTCTCTGTCAATACTTTTAAATGTCCCGCCCCATCCAGGCTGTAATTGGTCGGTTCACGACAAGTGACATTGACGAGCTACATTCAGCACACAGCTGCTTGAAAGGCTCCGAGCTTCTCTTCTCCCTCGTCTCTCTGCGCCAACAGAGTTTAGCAGGTAGGCAAGAACGGGAACAGGTGAGCGTCACGTAGCGCCCAGAGAACCTGATATGGAGAGGGCAGAGGAGAGTACCGGCAGCTTGGGAGAAGTCCCGGTACGCAAGAAAATGTCCCGGTACAACAAAGAGTAAAATGTCGAGGTGCCGGTACTGCGTACCGGTGCGTACCGCCCCACTTCAAGTACTGGCCATGTTGAACTTCCAGTTACCAGTATGAGGGAGTGTGAAAGTGATAACACCAAATTTAACACACCTGCTTCCCATTCACAACTGAACCCTTGTAACACTAACGAGTCACATGACACCGGGGAGGGAAAATGGCTTATTGGGCCCAATTTGGATATTTTCACTTAGGCGTGTACTCACTTTTGTTTCCAGCGGTTTAGACATTAATGGCTGTGTGATGTGTTATTTTGAGGGGACAGCCAATTTACACTGTTACACAAGCAGTACACTTACTACTTTACATTGTATCAAAGTGTCCTTTCTTCATTGTTGTCACATGAAAAGATATAATCAGATATTTATAAAAATCTGAGGGGCGTACTTACTTTTGTGAGATACTGTATTTGCATCTAAAGGGACATAGAACCAGATGTCTTTTGTTATTATGACCACTGTGAGTTCAGATTGGTATTTGGTATGGGTTATTAGGCTATACATAAACAGTCACCAAGACATGAATGTCTCACTGACACCAAAGTCCGCCCTCCTAACTTCATTATGTCACTTCTGTTTGTGCTCCAGTCCAGGAAAGCTGCTGGATGTAGATGACCACTACTACCGGGAACTGCCCACCAGCAGGTCTGAACCCTCCATCTCCACAGAGGACACGTCGCACAGCAGCACGCCTGAGAGAAGGCACTCTGTAGAGAGGAGGCAGTCCACAGACAGGGAGCCGCCTCCAGAGCAGAGACCAGCTGCTGCCAGTAGACCGACCAGAGAGAGGGCCGTCACTGAACCCGAGCCTCCCAAACCTGCCACTGACAACAGGTAATGTCCTTGTTATCTGTGTCTTTGATTTGAATAAAGCATTGATTTCTGTAAAGGCCGATACAGAAGAAACCAAATTTTAATCTGACTTTCCGAGTAGTTTCATCTTTTTAAAAAGCAGCAGAGCATTTACTTCCTGTTTTGGAGGCTCAGCGTCCCAAAACACTGTTCAGCATGAGTATGCATATATGAGCAGACCATTATCATGGTTTCTATTTTTAATGACGCACATTTTGTTATTTTAATTTGTGACAAAATTATCTCGACTCCGCGATTTTTTTTCAACCACGCATTTTCATCAGTACCTGGAGTTGGCTCAGTTGTGTTACCATGTGACAAGGTTGTGAATGGTCTCCTTGATCTTTCTCCAGCTGTCTGATTTTAGTGCCTGCATACACTGACTGACTACAGTATACTATAATATATCTGCAGGGAAACAGGGCTGCTGATTCACCCCTGCAGTAAAATACATTTTTGTCACAAAATAGATTAAAAAGGTTGTACTCATTCAATCCTGTTTACATGCTCACACTAATTCCATAATTGCAAATACTGTTTTAATGCATCTTGATGAAAGCATGAACTGAGATATCCCCATAATAATCCAGTTATTGTTATTAAAAATAACCTGCCTTTTAAGAAAAAATTGTGTTTGAAGATTTAATTTCAAAATTTTAATTGACAATGCCTCAAATTAAAGACTGAAGGTGGATTACACAGCCCTGCTGCTAATTAAAGGATACAGGGTTTTAGTTATCTGAGAGGGAAAGATCCTACACTGATCTATTATATGTGAGAATGGAAAATGTGAGGTATTTGAACGTTGCTGTTATACCACACATGCATTTCACATTCCAGTTAGACACATAGTGACAAATCCATGTTCACATTTCATCTGTTTTCCAGTCCTGCCTGGCCATTGCTTCAGACAGCCCATGCACTTGATAAATCATTGTTCAAGATGATAAACAATATGAAATCTTCCTCCTGGACATGAATCTTTTCATCTCTCTCTCTTTTTTATTTGTTGTTGTTGGTGGTGGTCTTTGCGCTTTATCTTTGTGTTGAATTTGTTGACAGGCACTCTGTTCCCAGAATGCCCTCCACAGAGAGTCGGGCTGACGAGAATCCATATGACTTCAGACATCTACTGAGGAAGACCTCCCAGAGACGAAAGCTCATCAAACAGTACTGAACGCATAACTGAACTTTTTTAAAGCCATTTGGCACATAATCTGTCAAAGCAGGATACACATGATGTGGCAACCTAACATATATCATGCCATATGATGTACGTGTATTTGATTCATCACAGCTTCTTTAAAAACCGTTGAAACTTTATAGTTACAGAAATGAATGCTTTGATTGTAAGTCACCACCAGTGTAATTAATCTAAATGCAGCAAAGACAGGATGAAGGTAAATGTAAATAATAAAATACTACTCCCTTTTAACTTGCTGTAAATGAAGGTTTTATTTATGCAATTTGTAAACTAGACGCAGCTACTTTTGCTCATCAATTTCCTGTTTTTTAGTTTGTGTTTGAGGTTGTCCTTATCCATTTAAAAAGCAACTAGAATTGTGTAAAATATCTTTAGATCGTGTAAATACAAAAGCCATGCTCTCACACTTGAACACTTGGCATTTCGATCCAGTTTTGAAGAACATATCTCTGGAAAATCAGCTTCAGTGTTGTCATGTTGTATGAAATGTACATTCTCCTGTCTGCTATAATCTCTGTTTTGTTCATTTAAACATAAAATATATCAAATTCCTTGTGATGTTTTAATTTGTTGTGCGTTCATTTAGCATAGCTGCGCCCATGTGACAGGAGTTCATTTGGACATGGTAATCTGCAGTTATTCAGCATGTATATTCAGTTATACAATTCATATGAAAACACTGAATTCCTGCAGGTTTTTGGTGGTAAAAAGGGTCCAGTGTATCAGAGGGAGTAAGCAGAAGCAGCTGTGTCATGTTGATATCAAACCAGCTCTTCATGTAGCCTTTTCCATGTTGACTTTGAGCATTTCTTGAGATTCAACCTCTGACCTTTTGTGTGACATTTTAAAGGAGAAAAGCCCCACAGGGAGTGTTAGTGAATCACCAACAACATGCTGACTGCACACACTGGCACAGAAAACTACATACAGGCAAATAAGAAATAAAAAACATAGACAGCAAAGGAACAACTGGGAGTCCAGCTCCCCAGGACCTGCAAGGGATGGGCGAGTATAGAGAAGAAACACTATTGTTGTTTTTACAAATTACAGAGCTATGATTAAAATAACTAGAACTTTGTAATATTATAGAGAAAGCTAAAATAACTAATACCATCATTGTAAGGTCTCTAGAACCACATACTTATTGGAACTGCATGCATAAATATTACAGTGGTGTTCAGTTTATCTGAATCAGTCTTTTTTTTTCAGCATTAAATGGTTGTTGGCGATTGCCTTCATAAATCATAACTGATGTGGCTCAGGCTGGTTTTGATGCCTGCAGGCGCCGTTTGCTCTCATTCATGGATAAATGATAAGGAAACATGAAAGTGTTGGATTGTAGGCCTGATTTCTAGCTGTAAGTGTGTGGAATTATTTTTATTTTTATTTAACTGAGCTTATCCACAATCTACAAACCAGCGCCCGTCCATATTCATACTAGTAAAGAGTACAGAAGCGTTTCATTTAATTTTAGAGGGGGAAACATATTGGATAAAGAAAATCCTGGATAACAATTGTATTCCACAAAAAGATTGGGGAAAAAAGAGCTAAGTGGAGAAACAAGTAACGAGGAATAAATACTTATGGAGTAACGAGCTCCAGCACTGCGAGGATAGAGGAGGAACCCATGCGCACTTTGTGTACTTGAACCAAGTCTCCTCGCCCCGCTGCTTCCTCCAACGGGGGTGGGCGGTTAGAGCCGCCGGTCTTCAAGAAATAGGCTGGATCTGCAAATGTTGGCCAGATGAATTAGTTGGCATTCACAGTCTGTATGGAGGGAGAGTTCAGCACGCAGGGGACAAGATGCAGGGGATGTATGGAGTCACGACGCACGACGCAACGCAGTTCGTCATGTCCTAAAGTGAATCACGATGGGATATCTGTTGTGACGTGAAATTTAGGTTAGATGCAATTAGACATGGCTTACGTGTCGCGTGTTCACCCGCAGCTGTAGCATATAGCTGCTTATTGAAAGCACTTCCCATCACCTTTTGGCTGCAGTTCATTTTGCTTGTTTTATTTTTGGGGCAAAGCAGACATTTCACTGCGCCTCAACTTACTCTTGCACTGTATTTGCTATGAAGTGAGGAAGAGTGGCTGCGCTTTGCGTGGAGGCGCAGACTGAGTGCGCCGGTGAAGTCAAGTGTTTGCGGATTTCTCTGGAAGGACGCTGCCCTGCGCTTCGTGCACCTGTGGACACATTAGGTGCTTCTTTTCCACTCCAAACGTTTTATTTTGGGGGAGGCTTTCCTGCAGCATAAAGTGTCTGTCGGATGCACGGCTGGATTGTCAGCAGTGGGAGAGGTCTGGCCAGATTCAGCACCACATCAGCTTTGAACAGCTCCAGGTCGGCGCGTGTGGATGGGCTCTGTCGGTCTCCGTGTCTCCTGCAGCTCCTAACTACCGGCAACAATGGCATCACACGGTTTCTGGTCTCTCGGCGGAGATAATGCGGGGGCCAATACCGGGAGCCAGAGCCCCAGTACGAGTGAGTGGCTTTTTGTCTTCAAACCACCTCTGGTGGACCGGGCGCAGCACTAATTCTTGTGCATTGTCTCTTGCGGGGCGCTGCATTTGGTGCTGCTGCCGCCAGATGAAAACCCAATCAGGCCTGCTGTAGTCGACACGTCTGCTTTGACACCTTTTCCTCTTATTGTTTTACCCCGCAAGACACAAGAATTGAGTCTAAAGGGTTTTACTACAACTTGCATGGCGCTTTTTTGTTTTTCGGCTGCTATGTAAAGTTGGGCTCTGAACCCGAATCATGTTCATCTTTATTTGATTTATCTTCTCTCTTCCAGCCAGGGCTTGGTGCCAAGCGGCGGCCCAGAAATTTCCCGGAGGAATCGGATCGAAATTATGTGGTATGTTGTTTCGTTATTTCACGGCGCAGGGAAATCTGGAGGGGTGGGAGTGGGTGGGGGTCGCTATTTGGGCTACGTGCCCGTTATTCCCATCATTATATTTACGTCCAGGCCGTGTCGACAGGGTAATAAAATATCTCACTGCTGTTTTGTGATTTCCAAAGCGCTGCTCAATGTCGGGGAAGTGGAGAAACCCGCCGAGCCGGCCACCAAGCAGCCGCCGCAGACGCAGGCTGCAGGCTCCTGCGGCTGCAACAAACCATGCAACTGCACCAAGGCTTCCGTGGGCTTCTCCGACCTCTATTCAACAGGTACAAAAGCAGGCTGTAAACCTGGACCTTTAACCCTGCCGGACTCCTGATCTGTCTCACTGGGTCAGAGCTTGGCCTTGCCGTGGATTGTCGTGAATTAATCAGTGTTAAAATGCCACAAAGAGTTTTTGGTTTTTGGTTTGTTTTGTTGTTGTTGTTGTTGTTTTTTTTGTTTTTTTTTACAGCGAATGTAGTCGGGTTTTTTTTTTTAATAAATGGAAAACTGCCAACGAAACCTATGAATTCATAGCATTTGACATTTTGCAAACTGGCTTTTTTTTTCAATAGGCTAATCATTTTTATCGATCTGCGTTATTCTTTGTCCCTACCGTGAAAAAAACATAATAAACATAACAAATAAAATGGAAACAAACGACAGAATCCACGCATGTTTGGATGAAATTCATTATTATCTGTATCTACATATCTACACTTAATATCTGCAATATTCAGTGAGTTACGCTTGACATTGTATTTGAGGTGGTGGACTATTTCTGGAAAGGTCACCTTCAGCAAAATCTCTTGTTTTGAGGTGTTGAGCGTCGCAGAAATCAAAAACTTCCTTCCGTTTTTACAGCTACAAATCTTACCAAATTCCCCGTCTTTTTCTGTTTGTAGGCCAAAAAGGATTTCACAGCAAAATCTCCCTTTTAAAGGCCTACACATATACATCTTAATGTTGCATGAAGATGTACGAGACTCCTCTAACCACATTCACCTTTCCAAGTCCTCCCCCCAAAAAATCACAAAATGTCTTCTTATTTCTTTTTTTTTTTTTTTTTACAGACCTGTTACCTGCCATGGACGGGGACACCAAAACAATGACCTTCCTGCAGGAAGTTGTGGATATTTTACTTGCCTACATCGTGGAGTCTTTCGACCGGGAAACGAAAGTTATTGATTTTCATTATCCAAACGAGCTGCTGCAGATGAACAACTGGGAGCTGCAGGAGGAGCCGGCGACTCTGGATGATATCTTGATCAGCTGTCGCGCTACTCTGAAATACGCCATCAAAACAGGTAGGCCAGGTTGAATGCTGAGACACATGCTGAATAAATAGCCTACCTATGGTAAAAATATTAGGCCATCGGTTTGGCACGATAGGTAATATTCCCCGCTTTGATATTGCACCTTTTAAATTCCTAAAAGGCCTAAATAGAAATAAAAAATGTTTAAATTAAAGTAAACATTTAATAGCTCACTAAAATGAACACTATAAAGGGAAAATTACTATAACCTAAATAGCGCAATGTCAGTGCAATTCCTCAACTATGTCACAGAAAATCCGTAACAGATACAGTCTACTAGAAAATCAATAAAAAAATCTTTCTATTTTAATTATACTCACTTTAAGGATATCCTCTAAACATGTATAGTGACAAAACAGAATGAAAAAAATTACAGGAATCTGTCTGTGTTTAATAAATAAATAAATGATGTCTATAAAAAAAAAAAAAAAATCAACCTAGAAGTTGTCCTCATTTTGCTCCTCATGGCCACCAGACCGATAAATGCAGTGACGCAGTAAATCTGGTACGCCAAGTAGATAATAGGCTAATAACCAGGCTTCACAGGCCAGCTCCATTATTCTTTCCTGACTGACACACAGCAACAAAAAACACATTTAAATATATATTTTATAGTCTTTTTAACATTTATATTTTTAAAAGGTGTTTATTAATGTGCAGTATTTGTCAAAGATTATGAAGACATTTTTATATTTTACTATGTTGTCATCTGTCTATAACATCCACCTATGGGTGAGTTATACAGTAGCTGTAGACAAATGTATCAACATTAACACTTATCTGCTTAAAACTAGGCTACATCATAGTGTGTTATAAACCATTAATTGCAGTAGATTATAGTAGTTTATATTCTGCTTATAGGTGATGCACTGGGGGATTTAAAGTGTTACATTTCATGTTTATAATATGGAATAAAGAAAAAGTGTGTCTAATGTAGGCATTCATCATGAACCTGACTTTTACAAATGAATGAAGTCTTTCTTGTTTTGTTTTTTAAAACTTCCAAATATAACTGACTCATTTTCTCTTTGCTCTTTGGTGTAAGACGCAGCCTGTTTTATTAAACAAAAGTGGAAAAGCTCTATTTCCTCCACTAAACTCCTACATGATCCGTGCAACACCACATGTCTTCATTATTTGGCAAGATGATTTAAAATGTCACTGCAGCTGCATATCTAACCTGCAATTAAAGTGTTCAGAAGATGACAGTTTCTGTGCCTTTTGCACAAACCCAGTATAAACACACACAAAAAAGCATATTTCAATTTTCCTAACACCAGATAGAAAAATGTTGAAATTGCAGCCATCTTACACCCTTCCCCTCCCGTTTTCCCTTTGCTCCTTTTTATTCAGCCCACCCCAGGTACTTCAATCAGCTCTCTACAGGATTAGACATGGTTGGACTGGCAGCCGATTGGCTAACATCCACTGCCAACACCAATATGTAAGTATGTGGCCGGTGCTTCATCATGATTTTAAATGGTGATAATGTGTTAATGACAATGAGTTCCATTTCCGGTCCATCCGTATGCACTCTGCTGTGCGTCTGCATGGGCTGATAGCAGCTTTTTTTTTTTTTTTCACTCAATCATGGCAAATGAAAAGGGTGAAATGAAACGCAGACCCCCTCTGCACCCCTCCCACCTCTGCCTTTTATCCCTCCTCCCCTCACCTCTGATCCCCATGGGGATTCAAGGGGAGAAAATTAGCTCTGAAATTAAATTCAGACTAATCTGAAGCTAATTTTGGTGTGTGTGCTTTTGGGGTGATAAACTCTGCAAGAGTCAGCCTTGGCGACTGTGAGACACCGCAAACTGAGCCTTCTCTTTACAGTGGGGTAGCCTAAACAATTAGTTTTTAGGGCAGCGACGATGATGAAAATGTGACAGCAGAGAGCATGTTTGGGACTATGAAAATCTCCACGATGTGGAGAATGAACTGTTCAAAATACATGCTGGTACATTTTGTTCAAAGGCATCAGTTGCCTCTTCAGAAATAAAGGACATCTTTAGCACACTAAATATTGTTCTTCATTTATTTGATTTATTTTGTGTTTTATCTACTTCTGCGAGAGCCATCCATTTAAACTCTGAATATGTCCTGAAACAGACAAACTGCAGAGGGGAAAAATGTATGTTTACTGGCTGACTTGCTGTGATGAGTCACATTTTGTGTAACCAGCACCATGTGATGTCCCTTGTGTAACGCAGGTTCACCTATGAGGTGGCTCCTGTCTTTGTGCTGCTGGAATACGTCAGTCTGAAGAAGATGAGGGAGATCATTGGCTGGCCGGACGGGCGAGGAGATGGCATTTTCTCTCCTGGTATGTATGTGAGGCGATGCCAACCCCACCACCCCTCTGTTTCACTAAAAATAGAACTGCCTGTATGTGTGTGCGAGCTGTAATGTGTCAATTTGCATTTTGATGATATAAATGGAGCTCGTTTCAAAGCCAATTAACATAAAATAATTTCCTTTTTCCACCTTAAGCCCCCACCCCCGTCACCCTCCTGTCTTTAATTTCTGCCACACATTTTCTGTTTGACACATGACGAGGAGCACTCATTGGAGAATTTAATGATTGGCTCTGACATTGTGGACAGTGATTTTGGATGCTGTGTCCTCTCTTGATACGCTCTTGATACGCTGTAAACAAAGGATTTTTGTGATTGTTGTTGCTTCATTATTTAAAACATGCAAAGACATTTTTATATTGTGTTACGCTTTGTGTCAGTAAGAAGCCCAGCATCTTCCCCGTGACACCTGCTAGTCACAGCTGTGATGTGGACTGACGCCCACTGGCTGTAAATCACTGAGCCCTGTCTGTCCTCTAGGTGGTGCTATTTCAAATATGTATGCCATGCTGCTGGCCCGCTTCAAGATGTTCCCTGAAGTGAAGGAGAAAGGAATGTCATCTGTTCCCAGACTGGTGGCCTTCACGTCCGAACATGTAGGCATATATGTCTCCCTTCAGCTGCATTGTCAATATGTTTCTTATGAGCAAGATTTTCTTAAATCAAATGTCAAAGATTGTCCTCTCCAGTGCAGGAATAGCTTGAACTTGTTTTGCACAGTAGCTGCGCTTGATGTGTTTTTTGAAAGTGACTTTCACACCACCAATGCTGAGATAACGCTCACATTATGTGTGTCAGACACAGAAGGGCACAAGGTGACTGGTGTGTCTGTCACATTACATGTCACTGGCTTCGCCCTTTAAAGGACATTTGAAAGATGTTGTGAGCAAAAAGCCGTTCAGTAACACTCAAACCTTTGATATATATATATATATATATATATATATATATAGTGTATTATCTACAGAGTTTCTCTCTCATTGTGTTGTCTCATCTTTCAGAGCCATTTTTCAATCAAAAAAGGTGCAGCAGCTCTTGGCATTGGGACAGAAAGTGTGATCTGCATCAAAGCAGATGAAAGGTAAAGGTTAATATACCAAAAACAGTACAAAAGTGTATTTACAGTTATCAGGTACTTGTACTTTGCTCCCTTTTCTGCTATTTTAGATTTCTACTCAACTACAATTCAGAGGGAAATATTGTTCTTTTACTCCACTACATTTATATAACATCTGCATTTTACGTCTTTTACCTAAGACCACATGGCATAACCCTGTCAAACAAACCAGTGGTTTCCAACCTTTTTGGCCTGTGACTCCTTACAAAAAAAGTGCTGTATAGGTTGGACACTTTGTGAACTTCGCAGATGGTCTAATTTAAAATCACTGTTTGAGCCCCAAACAGGTACAATTATTCAATATTTCACAAATAACAGCAAATTTTTGAGAAAAGTCCAAAAGCTGAAAACAGATTTGTGTATCAGAACTTGGTGTTTTCTTTTTTCTTCTCCCATTAATCATCTCATGACCCCTCAGATTTATCTTTTCACCCTTTGGAGGGGCCCGACCACTCGTCTGAGAACCACTGGATAAAACTACCCATAATGTATATATAGTAGTTAAAACTAGCTCCACCTCCACCAGCCACAACAATAAGATGCTGCTTACACATTGATGCTTTAGTATGAACATTCTTATGCTATCATATGTAATAATATATCAAATGAAGGGGCCATTACTTTCAGAATGAGTACTTTAACTTTGACACATGTACATTTTCCTGATAATACTTACAAGTAGGATTTTGAATGTAGGACTTCTACATGTAACGGAGTATGTTCACATTGTTGTGTTGGTACTTTTATCTGAATACTGAATAATCCACCCCTGAGGAATTCACAAACAGAAACTAAAGTTTGCTCTTGCTTTGCAGTGGTAAACTTATCCCAGCTGACCTTGAGAGGAGAATACTGGAGGCGAAGCAGAAGGTAATGTAATACATACTTATGACTAGAAATACTGTAGTAGACTGATTTTATGCTGTTTAGTCGATTGAAAACATACCAAAACATATTGGCATTGTTGCATCAGTAGCTGCTTTGTGTACAAGATTTTGCGTTTGTGCTTTTGCAGGGTTTTGTACCTTTCTTTGTGAGCGCTACTGCTGGAACAACTGTGTACGGAGCATTTGACCCTCTCATCGCCATTTCTGACATCTGCAAAAAGTACAACATCTGGATGCACGTGGATGTGAGTAAAACAAATAAATTGACCTTTGTGTGCAATCTAAAGGCTGCAGACACAAATCTGCATAAACATGTCCTCATTTAAAACACTGTCATTGCCTTTAACGTCAATATTTATCCACAGTAGGGATTTTAGTGAAGGAATGCATAGAAACAGAGCTCACCAGTGAGTTTGACAAATCTATTATGTCTGCCTCGCCTCTAACTGCTTGCGGTTGACCCAGATAGGAGCCAGCCATTTCCTATCTAACACTGGGGATTAGAAAAACTGGAACAGAGGCTGTAAATCATCTTCTCCTCTGACTTTGCCATCATGGGCCCTCTCACTGAAGGAACTCTATCTATTAATGAAGGTGATTTAGTCCTGACAGGGGGACACCTCTATTAAGAGGCACAAATGGCCTTATCTATCATTCGTCAACTGGCTGAGATGGGAATAACAACATCCTGCTTCGGAGTGTTTTGGCAGCCGCTGCTTTTCTCGGAATATGTGCTTTTGTGGAGGCAGCTCCCCGTGAAATAAGTGTGTTTGGTGGCCTTAATAACTCTCAGTAGTGAACATTATGAGGCTGGGGAATCCAGAAATGCTTGCAAAAACATCCACACAAGCGTCTGACATGTAGACCTACAGTACATGTAGACCTTTTTCAAAGCTGGTACCAGTGTTTAGAGTGAACGCGCTGATGGCCATCATCAAGGGTAAAAAGCTTCTGACAAATGGAGGAATTAGTCCATCATTCAAAACTGAAATTCTTCAACTGGGCAGCAGCTAACAATTATCTTAAACATCGATTAATTAATGCCCCTGAAGATGTTGTTTATGCTCCTGTAAGACAAAGAGGAGCTGCAAATCCTCACATTTTAGAAGCTGGATTTTTGCTTGAAATGATTTTAGCAATTTATCGTACATCAAAATAGAAGCCAATTATTCCTCTGTCAACTGACTAATCGGTTAATCAACTAGTAGTTCATATCTAGTCCTCAAAAAAACCCAGATTAAAATACATTTGGCTTTGCAGATCTCAGAGTGACCCTCTGTAGCTATTTAGCTGGAGGAGGAACCTTTGGACCATTAAAATGACTAGAACATGTTTTATGGAGAAGAGCTGTGACCACATTTGAGGTGGACAACAGCCAGTATACAGTAGCTCAGCAAAAGGTCATGTAGAAACCGATTGCGTTTGTCTACTAAAGAGGGGGATTTAGCATAGCGCTTCTGTAAAGGTTGGGGGAACTTGCAAGAGACAGATTTTTAAAATAATATTACAATCAACATAGCGGAGGCCGAGAACCCTGGATCCTACATTTCCCATAATGCAACTTGATATTACCAATTGTAAGACCCTCCACATGACAAAGCTCCTCCAGAGATACAGAAGCGTTGATACAACTGTCTGCTTGTTAAATCAAAGGAGCAACTCACAGCTTGTGTGCTTCATAACTAATAAGTGTGACATTATCATCTGTCTGTCCTGTCAGGGTGCGTGGGGAGGAAGTCTCCTCATGTCCAGGAGACACAGGTGGAAGCTGGACGGAGTTGAGAGGCAAGTGACATATTTTGGGGCAGTGGGGGCAGTGAAGACAAACTGAGGTGCTAACAAGCATTTATAGTAATGATGCATAGTGGTTGTTTTTGTTGACTGCAGGGCCAATTCGGTAACATGGAACCCACACAAGATGATGTCCGTCCCTCTGCAGTGTTCGGCCCTGCTAGTCAGAGAGGAGGTAGGCCTCGACTCAGTTAACAAAATCTCATTGTGACACACTGTGGATGTTTGTTTTTTGTTTTATAGTGGTAATTGTATATTTTCTGGATCTGACTTCACAGGGTCTGATGCAGAACTGCAACCAGATGCACGCCTGCTACCTGTTCCAGCAGGACAAACACTACGACCTTTCCTACGACACCGGAGACAAGGCGCTGCAGTGTGGACGCCACGTGGACATCTTCAAGCTGTGGCTCATGTGGAGAGCTAAGGTAAGAAAAAACATGGAAACGAGCTCTCTTGCTCATATTTCACCTTTTATCCAAAGCAATTCACAGAAAATATTTTAGTGTAAAAGTTAAACATGCTACTTATAAGATTTACCTAATTTCACTGGAGTTAAACTACCCTGGACCAAATCCTTATATTCAAGTCTTTGATATTTAAGCTCCAACAGATGTTTTTATACTTCCTTTCATTTTGTTTTGGCACTATTGTTTCCTGAAAATGTTGCTTTTTGACTAATTATTTGTGCGTGACAGGTGTTTAAGTGTCAAGAGAGTGAATTAAATGCAAATTACAGACATTCTTATCCAATATTTTAGCAGAAAAACACGATGTACACCTGTCTCTTCTCATTTACATGGCTGCCCAAATGTTTTCAGTTTCATTAGTCTCAATAAATGTTTCACAACTACCGATCTTTTCTTTGACAGGGCACTATTGGGTTTGAGGCTCAGATTGACAAGTGCTTGGAGCTGTCTGAGTACCTCTACAACAAGATCAAAGACAGAGAAGGATACGAGATGGTCTTTGACGGGAAAGTATGTCCACATTTAACTTTCACTCTCCACAAAGATTATTCATCCGTAGCCACATAATCAGAGAAAAGTAGCTAACATTAGTCTGTGTTGCTTCTTTTTCCTCAGTGTAGTCAGTGTCATTATGGGGGACTTGATTGGCACGTAGTGTGCTCTTGCTTTGTGTTGGATGAATGCCATTTTTACCTCTCGCTGCCAGTATAATGTGCTGCTATTATGTTTAATGAATAGCATAACGGCCTATAATTGCTCATATGCATATGAATAGCATGTCATCTGAAATATCCTCTACCGAACAAAACTACAGCAACACAAACATATGGGGGGATGACGGAGTTATTAAGCTAAAAACCCTTTTATAAAGGGAGTGCTTGGACACCCCGAGTCATTTATAGTGAGAGCTCTTTAATGTTTCAAGGCCTGTTGTTTTCCTGCTGAGCCACAAAAGGCTAAGAGCATCATAACCCAGAGGGTGATGGGGAAAAGCCAAGTCCTCTGGGCCCAGGTGTTCACTTGTCTGTGCCTCCCACTGAGCCATTACATCAATCTGATGTTGAATATACTACCGCCGGACCAGCCCGGCTGTATAAATGAGGCTGGTGTGCATGGCTAGTCAGCTGTTGGTAATGAATGCTTTTCCACTCGCAGGCAGGCGGTCAGGCTGCTCCAGCAGGGCTTCAGATGCCAAAAAATAGAGCTGTGTGGGGCTTTTAGACAGATAGGGAGTATCTGAGAAGGAGGCAGGATACCTGTCTGATGCTGGGAACACCTAATGGATTTCCTTTTTGAGCTGTAAAAAGCCGGTTTCAAACAGAATCTGCTCTGGCTTGGAGAAATGGATGGACTACGGTTATTTTCAGCTCTTTTTATTTTGAGGTCTCTGTAGGATTTTTAATTTGAGGTATCAGTAGGATTGCAGGAAAGGATGATTGGTAAATACGTATATATTAATGTATAATGCATATGTATTTGTTGGTATATGTTTGCATGTTTGTCAAGTATGTCTACTTGTGCATCGGGCTGGATGTTTTTTTTTAAAATGAATAATATATTGTATATGACATTCATGTCATTGGTATATATCACAATATAGTAAATGTACACAAAGTGATGTCAGTTAATCAAATGGATTTATTCATTTTCAACTTTTATTCTCAACTTACAGTGTTTGTTTTTTATTACAATGTGCTTAAAAACGTTTTTTTAGACAGCATTAAAATATTACATTATCGCCTTATAAAGTTGGCTAGCATGTTAGCAGACAATTATTTATTTACACATTCGGCAGACATGGAGTAATATTAGCATTCAGTTGTGTGTGTCTGTGTCTCTGGCCACATGACAAATGTAAGTCAAATATTTACTCTTCTTTTAGTTTTGTTTTGGAGTTTACCGACACCTGAAGAAAATTCTGGACTTTTAGCTACACTGTGTTTAATTGCTAGTTGCTAACTTTGTCTACCCGTCAGTCTGTCGACAGCAGCTGTAGATACTGTATGTAGTGTACAATTCATCACAAGTTTTTAATGACAAACAGCTGCTTGCTAAAATGAATACCCCAATGAGAAATTGAATCTAAACAGTGATGTTGCCATATGACCAAAATAATGAGCTGAAAGACTCCAAAACGCTCCATAAAACTGAGGAGGTTACAATTCTGTGTGGGTTCATCAGGATGAACAGTTCCTTTCGCATTACACATAGACATTTGATCCATTTGTCCAAAAAAAAAGATTAGTGCAGCTTTGTTGTGTGTTTAATTACAATGTGCCAATTGATCATTCAAGTTTTCTCAACATTTGTTTTTGTAGCACCTTTGAAATTGTTCTATATTTATCGCATCAACGACAAGAAATATTTAAGTTCTACACATAGGCCTAGTGGCTTTAATTTTAATTACTGAATTTTTTAACACATCATATCATCGTAAAACAATTTCCACTAAAAGTCAGTAATATTGAATTATTTCCCAGCCCAGACTGTGCATGTTTTTGTTTATGCACAACTGTCGCACTTTCATTCCTCTCATCTGTTGTTCCCACAGCCTCAGCACACCAACGTCTGCTTCTGGTACCTCCCTCCTGGGATCCGCTACATGGAGGACAAAGAGGAGAGAAAGAAACACTTGCACAAGGTGGGCGAGCGGCGATAAGAAGCCTGACATTAGCGTCTACAAAAAACAACTTCCACTGCACCTTTCTTTTACCCAAGAGCCTGTCATTCCTATCCTGCTTGACCATCGCATGTCCTCCTCATTAGGGACAACCTGAACGTCCACTAAGGATAAAAACAATTTAAAAACATCGCCGTGCACGAGCTGTACTTAAATTGTGATCTTAAAACGCTGTCACAGAGGAAGCGTATCACAGGCCAGGCTTGGAGGGATTGAGGCTACTCAGTTAGCGGCGGCCAGTCAGAGGATCCCACAGCAGCAGGGGCCTAATAATTGACAATTAGCACAAACCAAGGTTGTACGTGCCCACCATACCAAGAGCTCTCTCCTCTCTCTTTCGCCATACAACCACCCACCATAAATCATAGGACATTAGATTTAGATTTCCTTTTGTTTTCCAACGTTTTAATTGGAAAAACACGGTGGATATGCCTCAGTGAAGGTAAAGAGTGTTTGGCCAGCTCACTCTTTTCCACAGACTCTGACACTAAGATCGAGGGATGATGTAATGTTGCCGATTAGCTCGTTAAGGACAAAGGGGCTTTCCTCATTTTCCACTTGCTGTAATGACTACTCCTTAAGGACAAGGATAACTGGAAAATTGTCAAAAGACTGATTTGACAGAAATCTGCAGCTGCTGATTGATTATTTTACAGGCCTGCCAACTGCAGTGGGACACCTGCAAGAGATTTAGTAGGAATGACTATGCGATGAGATCTACAGCACTGCAGCCCAGAGTTGGAAGAAGTACTTTATTTCAGTAAAAGTAGCTATACCACAGTGTAGAAATCCTGTACAAGATAAAAAATATGCAAGATAATAATTGTATTTGAGTTATTATTGCAACACGATTAGAAAAAAGAAACTACTGTTACTTTTGTCCCGATGCAATTTACAAATTCATCATTCTTAGTACATGAAGACACATAAATCCCAGCACACTTTAGGTGGAAACACTTGTTAATGCTAAAAAGTACAACTAGTAAGGACAGAAGTTAATAAATGTAGTAAAGTAAAAACTACAACATTTTCCTCTAAAATGTAGTGAAGTAAAAGTATAAAGCAGCATATATTAGATATACTTAAGTAAAACACAAGTGCCTTTAAATGGTACTTGAGCAGATGTGCTGACTTTCCACCACTGTGTAATTTTCTATACACAACTAACTACTCCAGCAGGCTAAAATCATACAAATATGGTTGCTTGAACCTTGCTGAACCTAGAGTGAGTCACAGTTAACTTAAGCCCATAATCTGTCGCTGCAACAAACTGTCGCCTCAAGTTTTGAATCTCATGTGCATACACTTAAGTTGATTATAGTTCACAATACTGTGACCTTTACTGCACCAAATGTGGCAGTTTTAATAGCTCTCCCATAACATTCACAAAAACGACAAGCCCTAACACGATGGTCCAAAACAAGGAGTGTGAGTTTCAAACTTGTAATTGAATCTGCCACAGCTCATCACAGCACAGAATCCACACCGCCATCAAGACTGCCGCAGTTTACTCTCTGAGATAACCTCTCAACTTGACGGCAAGCAGTCAGAGTCCTGTGTGTGCTGGTCTGGTGTCAGATTTAGCTGTCAGACTGGTGGGAGATAATTGACTACATGGACCAGGATCAAAGTAGTCTGAGGAGAAAATAAGACATTAAAATGGCATTTAAAGAGTCAAGAGAGGACACGATGAAGACGTACAATTGGTCATTTACCACACAATCACTACTCACTCAATCTTTGGTTTATTGCCTTTTTAAATTTGGTTCATTTAGATTCACTCTGCTCATTTCCAGGTAATGTAGTGTTTATAACCTGCTAGCTTTCTATTTAAACTTCATTTTTACCCACCACCATACCTTCCTTTGTGTGTACTGTTTGAAATGTATTTTTATTGCAGATTGTTTGAATGAGGACTGACTGACTTTCAACATTTTCATACTTTTTACGTGCCAACAGAGTTCAAACTGCATTGTTCTCCCTGTGCCAGGAACAGTTTGACATTTTGAGAAATGCCTTTATTTGCTTTCTTGCAGAGAGATCGATGAGAAGATCAATGCCAATGATTGTCAGTTAAATATTATATAGCTTATATAGCTTAGCTTACTGAAAACTCTGTCCAAAGTGAACAAATTTCCCCTATCAGCACCTCTAAATATGAAATATCGAGGTTGCTTAGAATAGGTTTTTATTGCCTGATTCTGGGATCAGTTCTCAAAACCAAAACTGTAGCTTTAACATCTATTATGATCATAAGTCTGACTGTGAATGCATTCAAAACTTGACCGTACGAGCTTATTTCATCAGCGAGTTTTACAGTATCTGATTTTCTTCTTAATTCATGCTGTACTTATTATATCTTTCAGGTGGCTCCAGTAATAAAGGCCAGGATGATGGAGTACGGGACAACCATGGTTAGCTACCAGCCACAAGGGGACAAGGTCAACTTTTTCCGCATGGTGATCTCAAATCCTGCTGCTACCTTCGAGGACATCGACTTTCTTATTGAGGAGATTGAACGACTCGGCCAAGATCTATAAGACTCATCTCACCAAATCCTCTTTTACTGTCCCTCCTTGACGGATGAATTGTTTGTCGTGAATGTACTGGTAAACCTTTTCTTTTCTCTCTCTTTCCTCCAAAGTCACATATTTAAGAGTATATTTGAGAAAAAAGATACGCCAATATATCCATATATTATGTATTGTAGCTTTGCCGTGGACTTGCTTGGTCCAAAGCTATGTAAAAGTGCTTCTGTCTGCCTCTCCTATAGTGTAGTAGATCCCAGAGTAGTGTAAGTGATGTAACTTTATATGTACTGTGTGAAATGAAACGCTTGTGCAATAAGTCGATGAGGAAGAGTTTATTTTTGAATCATTTTCCGGTTGCCGAGTATGTTGTTAAGTGCCAAACGTGGTTGTGATTTATTGTAACTTTATATTTTAAACTTCTGGTTCAAAACAAAAAAAGCACTTCACCTTACCTCAGCTTAATCAACTGCCTCTACATCTGAACATAGTACTTCGCGCAGTGATTTTGAACAATATTTTCTCTTGATGGTGATGAAGAGCAGTACCAGCACATGTTAAATACGAATCCCAACCAGAACAGGCCATTGGAGGGAACTGGAAATGTGCACAAGAGATGGCAAGGAAAAGATTTCCATCAAAATTACATAAGAGTAAAGCATTTATGAAGGCTTGTCGGTCCATCATGCATTACCTCGGCCTCTGACAGTTTGGTCTGCAGCTTATGATGCTAATTTAATGTTGTTGCTTATTCCTGCTGACACTTTCTACTCTTTTTACACACAATACTTTCTGGTGTATTTAAAGTGGTAAAGGCTTGTTAAACCCATTTGTTTAATGTCACCAGCTACGTACACATATCAAAATGGGTACCATTTTCCAACCAGGCTGTATATTTAGCTGTGCTGAGTGTGCGTTATGTGTTATAATGATGATCTTACATGAGAATAATCATCACGTCAGAGGTAACATGAAGTTATAATCCTTAAGAACCCCAATTTTGCTACAATTAATAACCAACATTTGTTCAGCATTAGCCATTCAAAGTTAAGGCGTCCACCTTAACCACTCTGAATTCAAATTGTGCAGCCATGGAATTCACTGGAAATTTTATTTTAAGTAATGAATCAAATTCTAATAATACAAAGTGTTATGTCTCAAAACCATTAATTAATTATCTTGCAATTTTTGGTTATTATTGTGTATGCTAGGCAAGGCTGCATTACCAACAGGCAAAATGAGCAACTGCCAAGGGGCCACTACAGCCCCAGGTCACTGCATGTCAACTGGTATTGGTAATTTGATTAATTGCACATTTGCCACACTAAAGAACAATATCAACGGGCCCGGCATTGTTAGCTAATTCTGTTGCCATGTCGTTTAAAAACCAATTCTCGCCCTGATTAATCAAGCCATGATGGAGCTTTTTGGGCCAGTTGGCATCACATGACCTGCAGTACCAACTTTGGCCACTACTCCAAAATCCTCTCGACTGACATTTTAAGGATTATAACTTTAAAGATGTAAACCTTTTATCTACAGTACCGTTATGGGAGAGCCTATATGTCAGTGGTGTATTTGAGCAAGCACTTAATGAAAGATGGAGCATCTGAAGAAACTGGAAACGGGACAATAATAGTGTTTTGTCTGAATATAGGAACTCCACCAGATCACTTGCACTTAAATTATTGAGGGAGGAGAAGTGTCCCTTTGCATTGCAACTGAGATTTCCTCTTTATTCATTCACAAGCAATATTCAAGTATGGGTCCAATCCTTATACCCTGCAAAATATCAACAAAAAACAGTGAATTCAAGTGTACAATAGTTAATGATAATCAAGTTTCCTACTACGCACAGTAGTTAGCAAAAAAACATCTTCAAAATATGCTTTCTGTAAGCAGGTTAGTTGAACCCTGATTTAACAAGCAGAGGTTCTGTAGCATTTTCATTAGAATAAGTTAGAAAAGCACAATTTGCTCAACATGGTCGGTCAGTGTACAATCACTTTGATCATAGATTGTAAATAGTATTTCAAGATGTCCTAAGTACATATCTTTGTGTATACATAGGTGTATATAAGACATATAACCAGAGACTATTTGTGAGGTAAAGTTATTCATATTTTCTCTATCTCCAGTGTAGATTACCTGTATTTTCATCCTGTTTGTCCAAAAGGCTTTTTTCCTGTGTGTATGTGTCAGATACCTGACTTGGTTTTTGACTCTTCTAGCTATTTCAAAGAAAACATGTTTCAGGGACTGGCTTTAAAGAAATGGACAGTCTTCACCTTGGAATACTTTTGAGTCTTGCTCAGAGACTCTGGTGTTTGGATTTTAAATGCAAAGCCATTTTGACTCTGAAGCACTGCATTTTTTGTGCACAAGTGATACTTGACAGTATGTGCCGATGTGTACCTTAATGTGTCTGTAACTGTGTTGCCTTAGTAAACATTTGCCAGTATTGTCTAGTTTTCCTCAAGTCGAGGAGGTTGTGCACTTTAGAGTATACACATGACCTAATAACGTGCAATGTCCAATGGTTGTTCATAAGTTGATGTTTAAAAAAAATAGTCAAAAATGTAACTTAAGCTCTTTGGTCTGAATGTGTCAAGAATCGACGGTCTGTTGGAAATGAAAGCATTTAATTTTTTGCAGATTGTAGATATTATAAAGCTTCTTGTTTAACTGTCTTGCATCCCGACAGAGAGTACCCAATAGTTTGAAATGCTCTTTAGATTTATTTGTCCCAGTTCTGTTCATTTCCTAGATAAAAATGGCGAAACACACTGTGACACAGACAACATCAGATTTATTACAAAGGAATCTCACTGTGGTAGTCTTTGGAAAGTCTTTGTTTCTCTTGCTGCTGCTGCTAGACTTGCTTCCTTTGCACGTGCATGCAATGCCTTGCCTATCCAGCTTGTCTCCTATATACCTATTTCTATATATATACATATTTATACATATATACAGTATGTGTAGCTCCTGTAATTAGCTTTAGTGTCCAATGTATAGCTTTACCTGTAGATTAGTGCACTGTCGCTCTAGCCTTTACATGTGATCTCTGTGTCTTGGGCTTCCTGTAAATGTTTCTTCGTGCTGCAAGCATGCTAACCTCGCCTAGCATTGTAATCCTCTCCGCGCTTGATCTGACTATCTCTATCCTCTGTCTTTCTCTTCTGCTTGAAGACTGTCGCAGCTCAGAACCTAGAGTATTATATCTATATGTGTAGTCCCTCAGCATGTCTCTCTGAAAGCTATTCTCTGCTCTGCACCTGTATGACCGTTTCTCTCTTTCTCTTACGCTTTGCCCCCTGGTAGCAGTGACAATTGTGCTTTCCTCTAACATTTATTGGCTACCCGCTGTCGTTCTGTTTGTGTATCTGAAACAATATGTTGACTCGTGTCATGGTGCCACAATGTCGCCATTTCTGGTTTTGTTTCGCCGAGGCCCTTGACTCCATGGGATGTACGAGAAACAGAATTAAAAGGATTTAGACTCAATTGTCCTTTAACACAGAAGTATAAAAAAAATATCACCTGGTTTCTTGCTTACAGGAAATGTTTGTTTATGAGAACAATTAAAATCCCTAGTACTCAGAGTGCAGTTTATTTTAACAATATGGTGCAAATTTGAATCATATTCTGCAAATTGCTGTGCTAGTTTCTCTAAAACATTCATTTGTCCTGAACTATATGTTACCATTGGGAAAATAAAAATAAATATTGTTAAAACAAAGATTATTGTATTCTTCTGTATTTCTTCTTCTATCCTTTAAAAGCTAAGTTTGTTGTGCTTCATACTGTAGCACAGTGTTATGTGAACAGAAGAGTTGAAATTGTTACATAAACTGGTGAGAAAGTCCTTGAACAGCAAAGTGGGACATGAAAAGTGGCACTTTCACAGCACCACAAGGTAAGGATGTTTCCCCACTAGTCATGTTTATGTAATTTTTTTCTGACCTCCAAGATCGTTGTTATAGTGCCTCTCGAATTATCCACTGATGCTAATTACAAAGCAGCACATTTGCATAGAGAGAGAGGGTTTGTAATCACTGCCTGTAGCAAGGTTTCTAGATTATGTGTCTCATTCTGTGAGACTCAAAAAACGCTGCACTTGTGTAATTACATGCAATCAAATACAATAACTTTTCAAAACTAGTACCTTTATGGTATTTTTATGAAATATATAACAATAATATTACCTTAAACATAATTACTGATTATGTACAGCATAAAACATAGTATGCAAGCAGTAGTTCATTTGCACTGGACATTTCATACCAGGGAAAATGGCAATGTGCTTCACTGACAAGTAAAGAGCATTACATGTACAGGTATACAGAGATACTAACTAGTAGTCAGTAGTCAAAGCATATTAAAACAAACAACAATATGCATTCCAATACAACACCATAAACTAAATTTGAACACTCACACAAAATATCAAAATAATGATGATAATAATAAAAGCATCACAGGTGTCAGTAATCATCTTTCTGGTGGCACTACAGTGAAAAATGTGGTAATTTTTGTGAGTTACTTACATCCCTCTAGGTGGCACTGCTGTCCCACAATATAGTCATGAAGAGCAACCGGGAGTGGAAGTTTTTTGTAATGTGCCTCAAAATAGAAATGCACTGCAAATGTGGCTGGAACTTTTGGCAAATAAAAATAATTTTCTATTTATTGTCTCAATGAGCTGTTTTTTTTTGTTTTGTTTGTTTTTACATTTTTCCTTTCAATCATTTCTGATTACTACATCCTTTTATGTCCAAACTAGAGAAGAAACAATGAAAAAAAAAAACATCTCAACTCTGTGAAAGGTTCCCAGATGGCTTGCCTCATCTTCTCTCATACACAGACGCACATACAGTAGATAAAGGGGAAAGCGCCACATGGGAATAATCGCCGTCTCTCTGACAAAGACTCGACCCATGACCACACAGAGTCAAGTTTGTTTATTTAAGTGACATAATAGCCCAGATAAAAAAGTGAGACATACAGTATATGTGTGCTTTAAACAAAACATCTGGGGAGCACACTATCAGCTGGCTCTGAATGATGGCGCTCAGAGGAAATGGATGGTTTTAACATTACATAGATGACATGTAATCTTTCAGTAAGTTAACGGTTTCCACACAGCAGTTTGTGTGGTTTTGCATGGTGAGATTCAAGACAGCTCAATCCAATCAGTGTTCAAACACCTGATCAATCCACAATAGGAGAGTGTATGATAAGAGGTAAATTGGTTATTCTACAGCTTTGCAGCTTTAGACTTCAGTGTTTTCTCACTGTTGAGGAAACTGTGGACATTTAGCACGTAATCTGACTTAACTCTAATGTTCTCCCTGTATAGCGATACTGTTGAAAGGTTGTGGTTACCATGTTACAATGTGTTGCTGTGTACTTCTACCACAGCTAAATGGATATTTACACTTGAGGTTTTTATTGTTGTTGTTTTTACACGCAAGTCCTCTTTTGTTTGCTTAGTTGCAAAATAGGTGAGATGAGCCATAGATCGCTACTAAATCTGTGTTAAAGGGCTGCTGAGTCTGCAATGTTTGTCAGATTCCACAACGTGAAACATTTTTCCAAAGGGAAGGTTTATCCCCTTTTGAAACATGTATATGTCGAGCAAATGTAATGGCAATCTTCCTCTTCGGTTCACAAGCTAAAACTGATTCAGAAACAGAAACAAAACCTTCGAAAAGAGCAGTGTTTATGCGTGAGTTATCTCAAACGTGGAGTCGGCTTCTATTAAATATATATTTTCAATTACATAATTTATTTAGAAAAAATTTATTGGGAGGACAACTTTGTTTTTACAGAAGCTGAAAACTCGTGGGAGCGTGGAGTGTGTACAAGTTTAGACAAACAAAACATTCAGTGTTAAGGAACAGACAAGACCATAATATACAGAGGTAAAATATTAAAAAAACATCTTAAAGCCACATGCACGCACACAAATTCATTATATTAGCTATTAGCTCTCTTACAGCTCACACGGGGAGTTTTACGAGCCCTTGTTCTTCTTGCTGCAGAGTGACTTGTCAGCTCATCCTCCATTAATAATCATCATGCAACTGCCTATATGTGGTCTTGACATCACATTTTGGATTCTGGTGTCATGAGACCAAATTAATTTCAATCAACCTTGACACGCCGCCTCTGCAGACTCCGCTGCTGTTATCTCCCTGACAGGCAACTCAGTCTTCCAGAGAGTGTAAACATTTTCATCACAGAATATTAAGAATAATGACTAAATGACATTTCTCTGAAATTCACCCTGCAGGGTTCCTTCCTCTCGGTGATCAGAGACGTTCCCGTGTGAACAGTTTATCACCAGCGTCACCTGGACGATCTGCTCAGTGTTTGCAGCAACCCCAACCATGTGGTGCACATCACAGGCCTTGTAAAGTCCCAGAACACACTAATCCTAGATGTGATTACACAAAGGGGAGATGAGCTGCTCCAAACACAGGGGTTGCAGAAAGGAGAAATGTAGCAAACACATTGTGAAGTCAAAGAAGTTACTATTTTCTCAAATTTGGCAGTGATTTATGAGCAAACCAGCAGATGGTATATTCAGGGAGGCTGGCTGGAGAGAGGCTTACCAAAGCATTTTGACAGAAAGGCTAAAAGGATTCTCATGCTTCTATAAACGACTGAAGTCTTTCCTGAAAACAGACCCTGTGTAATGTGTGTAGGGCGGCTAAGCCAAGCCAGATGTTAGTGTCTGTTGGAATTGGTGGCGTTCACCTCACAGCCGTAGGTTTCCTGAGCTCTGCCTATGCCCTGATGTCAACCCAGAAGCTGGTAGCTCATCCGTTAGTGTTGGGTTTCACTCTGACACTACTCAGCTAATACATGAAAGCCTGGTCACCTTAGAGGAGAGGCTGCATGCTTGGTTGACAGCAGAAGAAGTTGCAAAGACACCCCGCCCCCCTCATGTTCTGTTATTTATCAGCCGTCCAGCTGGAGGAGTTTGCCACCAAGCATGGATTTGGTGTTCTGGAGGTCTAAAGATGTCTAAGATTAAAGCTGCTCTAATCAACATCTGTGAAAACATTGCTAAAACAAGTCTAATAAGGCAAGAAGTGCAATCAGTCAGACAATCAGATTAGTTTTAAACAAACTTTAATGTTATCTCATATTTAAAATTGACAATAAAGTTGATGGGTTTCTGCCCAAACCATGTGTTGCAAATGTAATGGTAGCCAGCTAGGCTGTGCAGTGAGTAACACGTCACTCCCTGACACCTTAAGAGACGCACTAGCACCTGTGGGTTTTAGCCTCCTTTTCAGCTTCAATTCAATTCATTTTAATGGCGAATAACGACCAACATTTAAGGGTGCTCACTTTTGGTTTTAGCTCCAAAAAAGGGCTTAAAACATTCATGCTAAAGTGGAAACCTCTCTAATCGTCATGACAGCTCATGACAATGTAAAGTATTTAAAATTCTTGCTTTTATTTTTTTTATAATATCTGCACATGGCAACTACAGGTTATGGTAAGGGAAAGATTATGTGAAATTAACCATGGTGAAGATATTTCTATCACAAGTAGCAAACTTTGCCTGCCCATCCACCTCACTCTTACATTCCAGCTCGCCACGTAAAGGGCACAGTCCTTCCTGCACTAACACTGACCACTGGCATTGGACGTCATGAGATGTGTAATTGTTCAATATTGACGTAATTCTTAGGGATCCTGGCCGCTTTTTTGCCCCATCTGACTAAGTCACAGAAATGTCCCCATGTTCCCAGATCCTAGCCATTATTTTAGGGAATGTGATGGTATCATAACCATAGAAATGAAGGCCTAAACTACAAAAAGGATAATTAATTGGAATTGTCATGGGCTTAAAAATGTCCCCTTTTCAGCTGAATGTAGTCTTTCTATAAGAGAGATAGCTCTTCTCACCTGCAGATCACCAAATCTATACTAGCTGGGTTGCATCCTCTTCAATAATATGGATGCTGGACTGTCTGTTGGGCCGACTTCGTTAGTCAAAGTCAGTCGTACTCATTAGCTTCTCTGACCTCGCTGTGCACCCTGCCTGCTACCTAAGCATACACTATGTTCTGTTGCAAAGCACTGCACACACACACACACACCTACACACCCACACACACCCACACACCCACACACACACACACACACCCACACACACACACACACACCACTCTGCTCAACTTATTGTGGTATATGCAGAGTCATTTGTATGGATGCATCCAGTGAGATAGTTAATCTGTAAGCGCCTGCCGGAGAAAGCAATTAACCTCACGGACCACCGGGGAGTTGATTTGAGTGAGAGAGCATCTCGCCGCAATTTAAATATACACCAGAGGGACTCACTCTCTCACATTCAGCCAACCTATTATTCATCATCAGTGCTTTAAATGGCCTCTTCATGAAGGCAGCAAGACAGGCCTTACTCCCTCTTACACAGGCTGTACATGTGTGTATTGTACATTATACAAACACACACACAAACACAGGTATTTATTTCCACACCCAGACTGACTGATCCCCATGGCTCTGGAGTTTCGGATTGCCCTTGACGCAGAAATGATTAAGGTCAGCTAAAGAACAAGAAAATTAAATGCTGCATTCCTGGTGATCAGGGACACTGGAGGCAACTATGTGTAGCCACTGCCAAGTCTGGAAAAGTTAGATACAGCATGTCCAGTATGATTGTTGTCAGTGCCAGTATAGGTTTCAGTTGGCCAAAATATCCTATAGAAAGCAAGTATTTCTTATGCCATACTATGAAAAGAAACATTTTTCTTTGATAGACTTTTTCCTGTTCATTGACGCAGAAAATCTCAAGAATTTAAAGAGCTTGGTCGTCAACTTTTTTCTGTTTGTCAGACCAGGAAACTTTTCACAGGCTGTTCAATATGAATCTCACTTTGTGTTTGTGGCTACTGACCTGCCAGCCCATTCCCTCATGCATCAGTAACCTCTCTAATGAGGAGAAAAACACCGGCACAGATGGACGAAGGAGGGGAGGAGATTGCGACAGATGAGTGGATGCGCAAGAAAGGGAGGATGATGGACAATGTATGATGAAATTAAGACTGAGAGAGATGTGATGCAGTAGTTTTAAGCCCAGACACATATGAGTAAGTCACGTATTGGAATTTTAGGAAACGCCTCTTTCAACTCCAAAGAGACATTTTAAAAAGCTCTCAGAGTAAACGTCATCTGGAATCTCACCAGCTGAATGATGTAGCCTCATACTTTTGAACACAAATCACTTAAAATCAGGTACAAATGATACCATTAAAGGATCAGTGTCATCAAGTGGTGAGGGTTGCGAATGAATTGTAACCAGCAGCTCATGGTACATTCACGTGCTCCTCGGATGGTCCCATTTCCCGAGTTGTGAAGTCGTTCTTCTCACTTCAGTGTGTGTTCATGTGCTCTTAAGTCGGAATATGGAATGTGTGCTGCTACAAAGGTGTGTTGAATTAGCATTATCAGAGTGTTTAAACAACACGCAGACATCTAGTTCACTCTACATGGACAGCAAACTAACCGTTGTAACCATATTACACATGTAATAAATGTGTATGCACATAGATGATTCTGCACGATTCAAAGTTCTGTACATTTTTTAAGTCCCATGTACACTTTAGTTCTCTTTGTGCAATAAAGATTTAAGGAGGAAAAAAAGATTCTGATTATTCTGACACCACACGAATGCACCGCCATGGTGGCCGACATGCTCTGTTGGCTCTTGTGCTAAATAATGTGTGTGTTTCTCCACTTTTCTACCTTCTAATAAACCAGATGACTACTACTAACTTTATTACTACTTCTTCTTCGAACTTTTTCTACACAGTTACGAAAAGTGCTCTGTAGAGCTGTTTGTCCATTTGGACTACTGTCCATAGCGACCTCCATGTAAGAGGACCCGCTGTGAATGTAGATAGAAATGGCTCATTCTAAGGTTACAAAAACATAACGGTTCATTAAGTAAGGTCTTTATACACCACTGAAAACATAGTTATGTATATTATATTATGTTTCTGTCAATAGATCCTCCTAAATATTACACACTGAATCTTTGAGTGTCTAACAGAAAACATTGTTTTAAAAATGGACAGACCTATAAACAATGTTAGTTTTGTACAGAAGTGGCTTTAAGTGGTTTACTGTAACTCGATGTTGCAGGCAAAATCTTCCAGAATTAAGACATTTCAAATGCACAATGGATTTAATATCCGTATCAATTAGAGTGATAAATTCTCAGGACAAAAGTCGGATAAAAAATCAGTTACACCATTACAAATTTCCTTCACACCTAATAAATCCACCTTCGAGTATGACTGTAACACACAGTGTGGAGGACTGCAGCATCAAACCTGACCACATGGTCTAAACATTTCCCTGCAGACAAGAGGCCTTGGCTCTTACAGGAACATCCGCTTCTGATTAAAGCAAGCCTGTCTCTGGCTCTGTCCTTTTTAAGTCAACATCGGAGCAGACTGGGGCCAGGTTTGGGTTAGGAGGGTGTTCGCCTCGACCACAAATCACCACAAATGATGTGTCTCTTAACAAAACACCATGTTGCATTTTTTTAGGACATATGAACAAATGATGCAGATACACGTTTAGAGTTAAATACTTTCTAAACATAAAAAGGAGTAATATATTAAACATGGGGAGTTCAGTTGTTGAAAATCATTTTTTGGAATTGAAGTAATTGTGGAAGTGTTGAAGTAACTTCCTCGCATGCCATTGACTGTTGGAGTGAAATCCAAACACAAAAACCCTCAGAAAGCAAATAAACTCACAACAGATGCATTGCGGTGATGAATTATGTCTTTCTATTTTGCCACAGATACACTAGCATGCAAGTCTCCAGCCCATCAAGCTGCATGGCACCTTTTGTGTTTTCACAACATTTAAATTTACTGTAATTCTCGGGCTGATTAATTTATGTTGACTGAGGCATCTGATCTGTGCCAAACTGTTATTAACTCTTGGTTTTGTGTGTATGTATGAAAGATGAATGTGTATGTTGCCCTACATGATAAAATGTGGAACTATAACCGAGCACTCAGTAGAGTCCAGATCTCTGTCATGTGTGTCTGGTTGCATGTGGGTGGGGAATCACAGTAGTGCGAGTTTTCCTGTATAGATGTATGCAGTGTTTTGGCCTTATTCTTATTTTATTTGACTTTATCTGTTAAGAAGTGCTAGAAAAATAACCTTTATTATTATAATATCTGATTATTCTTTTCTTGTTCAACTCCTTTTATCTCTGGCCTCCACACATTCCAGGAGAAAATATCTTGCTCTCTAAAATAGCTGCGAGACGTTTGGCTTTGCAGCTTCACCAGCTAATTGCTTCCTTTGTCTGTGTGCCATTAGGTGCTCGGCAGGTAGCATAAACTGTGATTAGAGCTATTTTTGCTGGAAAAAAAGCTGCTGACTGCTGGAAACGTGGTTGATGAGAGTGGAATTTGTCGGTTACAACCAAAACAAAATTCAAGTCTTGTTGAGCTAAGGGGAACTACACTCTGTGGCTTCGTCACTACAAGTGACCAAGTGGTCATTTCATCCGTTGTTAATACAGAAAATAGGAGCTTTAAAGACAAAGTTTAATATACACACCCCTCTGCTCAGTTTTTTCTCTTTCCTGCTCTGTCTCTCTGTCCCCGTTTCCTTCTCTAACGTCTCTGAAGCTCTGCAAGTGCTGTGGGTCTCATTTGATCTATAGCATCAGACATCTGGAGCACGGCTCCACTGAAACACCTGTTTTCAATTCAAGCAACCGACAGAAACATTTGATTGTTTCTTGCAACCAGACCGTTTTTTTTCTCTCTCTCATTGAGTCACAGGCTATTTGTTATGTTTAAACCACGGAGCAGCTCTCCTATAGGTAATAGATGGGAGAACAATTTGAACTTGATTAAGACCAATTGAGAGGAAAATTCAGTGTATGATTTTCTAAGGTATTATGTCTGCAAATTTGGCACCTTAGCTGCTGAATAAGGTTGCTTTCAAATAGGTTCAGCATGTTTGATATTAAATGGAATGAGTAACGTCTGAATGTTTAAACTTTTACCCTTTAACTTAATGGAAAATAATAGCTGTTCACCATGAAATGTTAATTGTCATGATAGGTAAGTCCACAATAAAATCATCGTCAAGATATTGGAATTAAGGTCACGTAAGAGGTCAAATGATGTGGCTGAACAGGAATGCGTTAGCTGCATATTATACTAAATTAAATACATATACTGCATCTCTCATTGTTGTGGATTATTCATCCAGGTCATAGTTATCCAAGGTGGTTTACAATACAGGGAAACTGGACTACTGAGAACTGAAGAAGCCTCTTAGATGTGAGGCGAAACATCTGCATATATCTTCAGCCAAGTGAGGTTACCCTTGATTGTGGTCCACCTTTGATTATTGCCGTAAAGTTAACATTTGTCTTAGAATAAAACCAACAAAGCAACTTATCAAGCTTAAGGGAAATTTCTTTTCTGGCAAAATAGATGTACATTTTATTTGGTGATGAATAAGTTTGCATGCATTGACATTCAATAAGATATGTGCAGGGAGCCAAACCTGTAGAAAAAAAATTAAACATAATGAACTGAGAATAAAGCTGAAGAATTTCAGTGGCGGCTTTGCTGCCAACTCCCTGAAACACTTAATTATGCCTAATTGTTTAGAGGACAGAACACACAGAGAGGCAATTAGGAAGGATATGCATGAACAACTCTTCACAGGGAAACAGCATTTAGGCAGCAGAATAGCAAAGTATGATGTTTGCACATTCTGTAATACTATGTTAAACTATATGTGAGCAAATAAACTTATGACAGAGGCGATCACTGCATGTATTTGAATATCAACACTACCTACAAAGTACTTTATCATATCTGACAAATCTATGCATTCAATAGTGGAAATACAAAAGTCCTGTTTTATAAAAGGCAAATAAATATCATCAAAAACATCATCAAATCAAACTCCTGCTAATTGAAAGTTTACTACATAGCATTTGTGTTTCTTTAATGCTTTTCAGAGCATTAAAGAAATAGTTTGACATTCTGAGAAATGATTGCTACCACTCTCATATCAATATGGTAAATATGACACTACCAAGAGCAGCCGGTTAACTTATCTTAGCATTAAGACTGGAAGCTGGGAGAAACAGCTAGCCTGGCTCTATCCAAAGGTTCGAAAATCCGACGACTGCACCTCACTTTTTGCACCTCTTTTGTTTAATTCCAACAGAAAATGATTTGAAAACAAAACAGGATAACAGGAGCTGTTATTTCTTTGCTCTGAGCGTTTGCCAGGCAGTCAACGTAGACTTCAGGAACTAACTGGCACATAATCCCCCATTACACTGCAGATTTGTATGGCTTAAACAAGCGAGATAAAACTTGTTAATTAGTGAACATTAACGGTGCTGGTAGGCGGACTTTGTTACCTTTGGACAAAGCCAGGCTAGCTTTTTCTTTGTTTCAGGTCTTTGAGCTAAGCTAAGCTAACTGGCTGCTGAGAGTGGTATCAATCTTCTCATTTAACTCTCCTCTAGAAAGTGGGAAAGCTCATCTCCAAATATGTCAAACCATTGTTTCAAATGCCTAACCATATAATACATAAAGGTTTGTTACATACAATACGCAAGTTAAATATGTGCAGGAACGCAAGGATATAGTTACATCTCACACACATATGCAAAAGTAGGCATGCTGGGGTGTGTACACACATATACACATACACACTCATACATACATAAAAGCACCACTGCACCTGTATGTGCACACACTCATAATGTACAAACACACACACACACACATACGAAGAATTGGTCACTGCTCAACCAGCCGAAGTACTTCAAGCAAAAACAGTACTTGTAAATCATACCCAAAATAGAATTCACAATAGATTATATAATTTAGACAAACAGTCTAAACAGGTGATGTGTTTAAAACAATATTATGACAAAATATGTGTAACAGATGAATAAAGTCTTTTATCAACCAGTATTTTTCCTTAATTTGGTAAATTTTTGAATCTGCTCTGCAATTCAAAGTCGTTCATTAGGCTTATTAATGACAAAGGCTTCATACATTCTTGGATCACACTGAAACCCAGAGGATTGAAATGTTAGTGCCGCCCTCATGTGTAATCTGGTTAACTCGTCCACGGATACAGTCCAGAGTAACATAGATAGCTGTACCATTATGGACCTGAAATGAGGCCCTCAGCCCAATACTGGCCCACTCACTCCCTTCAGGCATATATCCAGAAACCTGCTGAGCAACAGGACCCGCCTGCCCGCCCTGAACCATCACCCGCTGCAATGTGAGTTTTACAATATTGCAAGAGTGTATCAGCTTCAGGTTAAGGGCTATGTTTGCTGTCCCTTTCTCATGGAATATGAAGTTCTTCCGGCTGTTCGGCTCCCCTGAGCGGGCCAAATGAACCTGCATCGTGTCCGGACTGATCTGCTGGAATAATAGAGGCTTATTCCTGACTGCACCAAAGGGCAGACCAGTCCTGGACACAGTAGCAGTCAGAGTTGACGACACTGCTGAAGGAATCCAGATAAGGCTCAGCATACTGATCCCTGTGCTGTCCCCAAAGTAGCGGATGTTGCACTGGGACGGAGATGTGATCTCAAAGCTAAGCGTGTCCCCGCTGTCAACGCTCACAGCACCAGAGAGGGTGATGGAGGTGTCCCTGTAGTTGACGCCCGTCTTGAAGGTTTGCATCGCCTCCTGGCCACTCCCATTGTGGTTAGTGTAGGCGATCAGTGAGAAACCCTCTCGAATGCAGGTGTGGCCCATAGAGTAAAGCGCCTGTTGGAGGACGAACTTCACAACACCGCTTTCCGTGAAGCGCACACCGCGGTTGTCATGGGTTAGAATTATCATATACGGGTCAGACACTGAGGTCACGCGGAAAGTTGGGCGATAGTTGGTCTGGTAGTGGGTCAACAGGGACATCTGAGCTGTCATAGCTACGGCCCCGGTATCATGCGACAACCACAGCAGGCTGAAAGAGGGAGTAGTGATATCATAGACGTGAAGATCCTTGCTCTGGTTGCAGTGTTGATTCGGACTCTTCAGCAGCAGAGTGAAGGTGTGGTTAGGCTCCACCTCGACTCCGCTGCTGACGGTGACACCCTGAAAGTACTTCCCATCCGGCTGTTCGATGCGAACACCACTGAGGTCCTGACCCTCCTCCTCCTGGCTGCTATTGAGCCTCATTCCCACCTGAAGGAAGTTCCTGCAGCTGTGCTTAATCGCAAAGTTATGATCCAACCACACCAGGCCATGCTGCAGGAATGTCAACTGCCCTGCCTCGTTGGACAACAGATCAGTGCTCTCTTTGCCTCTGATGTTTAGTTGAAGTCCGGGGAAGATGTGAGTGCCAGAGGCCCGGGCAGAGGGAACTGCCACTTTGGCCCCCCAAGACTGGGAGAGTCGGCTCTCTGAAGGCTGGCCGCAGACAGAGTCACTGATAGTTGTGCATGAAACAGCAAGAGGCTCTCCATCACAGTCAGAGCAGGCCTGGCACTCCTGCAGCTCCTGGTTATAGAAGTAGTCATGACCGCACAAGCCCATCACTGCTTCCCTCTCAGGAACGCCCAGACACCTGAAACCCCCTGTGCAGTTAAAGACAATAAAGATAATATTATTTCTTTACACTGCCGACATTTAGGGGACACATTTTGTTAGTTAACAAAATAATAAAATGCGTTTGACTCACCGGGAGTATTAAGGCATTTCACTCGCTCTCCACAAATGCTTGGTAATTCAAGGCATTCATCTCTGTCCTGCAATTTATACAAACTAATATTATCATCATGAATACATTTAGCATGTTAATAACAGGATTCAGTAGGTTTTGACTGCATTTCTAAAAGCTGATAGCAATATAATTGCTTTTGCACTGAAACTGCAAAGCAGATGTTTTTATGCTGGTGTTCATTACCTCTTGAATAAACTTTTAATGTAACAAAAAAAGAAAAAAGCATCCATGTTTTCAACCAAAGTTTTTATTCTCATTAGGGCTGAAATCAGCCACCGATGGCCAAGAGTATGAATCATTTTAACTCCAATTCAACTGATGTTATGTTTGGGCCTTCCCGACATAATTATGCTTTAAAATCACTGACTGATAACATCATGTTACACCACAACTATCAGCTGAAACTCATTCACACTTTTGTTTGCAGTGGCTTTGTTTTCACACATCACAGATGAAACCATTTTATGAGAAGATATCAATCAGACAGCTACAAGGGTTAGCCAAAAAGGCAATATCAGTGTGTTAAAGGATAATACCTGGCACATCCTGTCTGCAGTAGGAGAACACTGTGAGATCAGAAAGAAACCCGGTGGACACATGGTGCACTTCTGACACTGCGGTGGGTCCCTCTGAAAATCACAGAACTCCTCCTGCCCACAGGGTGAAGGGCATCCCAGTAGAGGCTGGGGAAAATGAGCCTCTCCAACTACATCCATCGCCTTGGAGTCTATGTTCATTTTGTGGACAGCGTAGGACTTCTGCAGGTGGCTGCGGGCCTGGCTCTGCAGACCTGCCAGGTGGTTCTCAAAGTAGCTCTGCAGCTCACCCTGCAGGCCCTGGAAGGAAACCTGTTTGACGGTGTCTGAGAGGAGACCGTACTGGGCCTTCACCACATCCATCTGCTCGTACATGCGCCGCTGCTGCTCCAGGATCTCCCTCTGCTGGGAAAGTAGAGCCTCCTGTTGGTCGGCGAGCTTCTGCTGCAGGTCTCTGATGACCACCTGCTGGGCTCGCAGGGCCTCCACCAGCTTCTCCTGCCCCTTGGCCAGCTGGAGGTGCAAGATGAGGGCATCTTCTGAGGGAACTTCATTCTCCCCTGAGAGGATCATAATGCAGAATGAAAGATGGGATCAGACAAGTTCTCATTGTTCAACACTGCAGGGGAGGAAGTGATTAAATGAGATTAAGACTGATTCGTTTGATTTGTGCAAATAATGCTGGAACAAAGTGTGAACACCCAGTGACCCCATTCTATTGGTCTAGCCATGGCAAGTGCAATGAAAGTTTCCTGTATGGACCAACATCAAAGCTCTCTATATTTTCTGGACAATTGACTTTGAGACTTTTAACCACTTCAGCTGCTCTAGTTGCTCTGCAGATATCATTTTGGGCTGAAGGACAAAAAAGTCTTCCTTTGCTTTTAAACATAATCCTTTTTTGCTGATCATTGGTGGACTTAAAGCGAGTTAGGGTAAGTCAATCAAGAGTGATATGCCTTTAGTTAAATTATGCGCAAAATAATAATTGATCAACTTCTTTTGAAGATTATCACTCAACCAGAAACGCCTAAAGGCATGTTGGTGAACTTCATCAGCATATAATCATCTAAACACAACAATTGAAAATTTTAGATGACAGTGATGATGATGATAGCAGACCTGGCTTGATGTCACATGTGAGCTGGACACCCAAAGGCGCGCTGCCAAGTTCCGGCGACGGATATCCAAGCTCCGGAAAATCTCCCAGAAACTGTGCGGCTCTGTCGGACAGATGGACAGGAGAAGGCTGGCTGGCGCTGTCCTCAGAACCGGCCAGACATCCCTCTCCCACACAAGACTTTGCTCGCGCTTTGGGCCGTATCCTCAGTGGCAGCCTGCACTCGATGCCTCTACAGTCTCGGGTGTCATTAGTGGGCTGAAATGGTTTCACAAGAGCGGCGCAGTCCGCATCCGTGCACCCTGCAAGTAAAAGTTCAGGCGCTCTTATGCGTGCGCCGCCGCCGCCGATGTCACCGTGCCGCCCGCGAAGTGGCTGGGCAGCCGGATAGGATTCCGATGCTGCTCTTGGAGAGCTCGGATATGCATGGTGCTGGCTGGCGACGATCTGCGCCGCTCTCCCCTGCGTTGTCGGGTTGAACTGCCGCGGCGGTCTGGAGGATCTGCTCCCCGGACAGTGCGCTCCTGTGCACGGTCTTGGATCGACGGTTTCCGCGCCGTAGCAGTGCGCACCCCGGCAAATCTCTGCGACAGCTTGCAGTGACATCCAAGACAGCAGCAGCAGCACTGGTGTTACTAAAACCATTTTGCATCAGCTATATCTGTCTTTCTCCCTGCAAAAGAAGAAAATGCGAGTTAAGCTGTTGATCCCAAATGGTAAATCTAACTCCGTCGCCGATCTTCTCCTTCCAGATTAACCCCCTCTCTGTCACAACTGAAAACAAACTTTATCATACTTGACACAGAGACTCTTGATCTGCAGTTCTTGACAGAACATTACCTTCAGCTCCAATATTTGTTGAGACTGGCTTTCAGTAAGGAATAAAAAACATTAGACACACGCATTACTGCGGGCTCTCTCCGTGCCTGACCCACTCTGAGGGCTTCTGCACTACAATGTCAGTATGTGGCATTCCTAAGACTTAATTAGCATCAGGTTTCCCCGGCCACAAATTAACCCTTCACCTTCCCTCTTTACAGGAATTCCCCATTGAGGTGAAAGAAGACAGAATGAAGCATTTTCTAAATCACAAAATGTAAATATTTGCTCCCATTTTCATTTTCAAAGTAAACACAATGGGACATGTTGTCTATGCATTGCCAAAATTATGTTCTCCAGTCCCGTCATCTTTTTTCGGGTGACTGTCACTTTTCATTTTGCTCACTGTTGACTTTCCTATGACCTTATGGCCATCCAAGTTGCAAAAGTGGCAGTGTTTTTTGTTTAGCACATCCTGAATGTTGAGACAGCTGCTGGTCCTCATCCTGCTTGTCAATACCGAATGTGCCTCTGTATGGACAGAGCCAGCAGAGGTCAAACTTTTGTTGAAGGGACCTATGGCAGAAGTCAGGAATGCAAAACTCACAGCTGGTTTTTGGTCTCTCCCTATCTTTCACTTTACTGCCTCAGCACAACCACATGTCCAGTGGAAGGTTATCTGAGATTGATGTGTGGTGGGTTTGTAGATTGGAAGGTTCTGGTGTCATTTTCTGTTTTCTGATTATTTCAAGGTCAGGCAGGTATGAAAGCCAATTTCTGCAAAGAAAATTATGAAAATTTGACATTTGGCTATGACAATAAAAGTCATAAGTCAAAAACATATCTCATAACTTTGACTTCATTTTGACTTATAATTCTGACTATCTCATAACTTTACTTAATAATTAAACATTTTGACATATTAATTGAACATTATGATATCTCATATTTGTGGCTTATGTTTTGACAATTTGCCTTATTTTTTCATAATTTTTAATTTAATTAATTAAACTCTTGACTTAGTATTTAATCATTTTAACTTATTATCTCATAATTTTGACTTCTATCTCATAATGTTGACTGAATATCTCATGACTTTGACATTACAAGTTTGACTTATTATCTCATAATTTTGATTTACCATCTGTATTTTTATTCATGTCTTTTACTTGGCAGAAATGGGCCTCCATAGACAGATGACTTGGACTCATATTAAACCTTGTTTGTTGGATCCTGTTGGTAAATAAATACTGCCAAGCAGAGCAGGGTGGGCAATTGGAAACTTAAATTACTAGCTTACCTGCAAAAACATCCAGCTAAATGTTTGTTATTTTCCTGGTATAAACATGCAGAGTGGATCAGTGCTCCATAAAGAAAATAAGAGGAGCAGGTTGGTACCATTTGCTGCTTTATACCACCCACCGAGTTCAGAAGTGTTGGGTTGAACAGTACAGTAGAGTACAAACAGAGGGCACTATAACACTCTGATATGCATCACTTTTCACCTCTGCAGTACTTCATTTGACTAATGCTTTATCGTGTCGCAAGGTGCCCACAGTTTTTGTCATTATCACCTCATTTTCTTTCAGTGCAGAAAATCTCAAGACAAGTATTCAGAGGTGTGTCAGAGCACTCATATTTAACATGATGGAGACTAATGGCTTAAAAGTATGCCCTCTCTTACACCTCACACCTTACCATCTGGGGTCCTGCAATACTTTAAAACCAAAATACTTCTCTTTGTCAGGTACTGCTTTGTTTTGCCACCTGTATAGGCTTAAACTTGCAGCTCCTATTTTATTTGAAATGTACAAAATTCGCACAAAGCACAAATAGGCAGAAACCATTATAAGTATCCTCTCGGTTGGACCGCCCTCAGTGACTGAAGAGTGGCTGCATACACACAACAAAGCAGAAAAATCACCCCTCTCTTTGCTGCCTAGCACCACAACAGTTAATCAGTGTATCTATTTGAGAAATATTCTCTGTGGCACCGGTGTGCTCGTGTGTTTGGGTGATGCTTGGAGCTAATAGAAGGCTGTCATCGTTCCATCTCTTTGTCAGCCCCTGAGAGAGGGAGGAAATGAGGGTGGCTGGGACACATGCCTGTACCCCGAGTGTTTGTCTAATACATTAAGAGTCATGAAAGGCTCTTGGACGCATTCAAGGTTATTTGGTCTCCCCCGTGGTGCTCGGCTTCAATGTATGATGACAGGATTTTGCCACAGAGGGGGTGGTCTGCCTCTCCCATTGGAGCAGAGGCTGGCCTTGGTGGAAAATGGGTCACAAAAGTGCTTATAATAGCATAAGAAATGCAATAGAAAGCAATATTTTCCTTCATTTAAACAAATTAAGGAGTTGGAATTGGAAAAGAGAAAGTTAAAAGTTAATAAAAGCATAATAATGGAGCCTTTGTAAGCTAAGATTAAAAAAATAAGAAAAAGAAGTGAACTCTTGTTTTTTGGCCCCCCAGGTTGACTCAAGGAGAAATGCAAATAAAAAGAGCTATCTGTGTCTGCATGGTCAGATAAGAGCCAGAGGCTATTCATAGCTTGACAGCTTGACTCTTGTTGGTTCCCCACCTGAAGACAACTGACCTTGTTGCACCACACAAGTGTCTTAAGATATTCCTTCCTGATTTTAAGTATTGATAAAAGGGCTCGTGTGTAAGAGAAAGCCATTTCTGTATGCCTGAGTCGCCTTGGGGAGGTTTGTTTTAACTTTATTTTATGTTGTGCAGCAAATAATTTTATATTTATGGACTGGTCTAGAGGCAGAACTGTATTTTTCAGAAGAATTTAGATCACCAACGTTCAGGTGGAGTCTGGTATCCTTCACTGTGACTGTTCACTGTGACGTGCCATGTTACCACTCCTGCCTAAAGACCTGCTGTAACTCAGCTTCAGGGAGGTCAATTATTAACTAAGACGTCACATTCCTAGTGCTGATTCAGCCGTTCTCTTGATCCCACCCAGACACAGATTTAAAAAAAAAAAAAAAATCTTTCAAGAAATTTCCAAAAACTTAATCATCTGCACAAGTAGTTGTCAACCAGCACCATGACTGGAAGTCACAGCAAACTTGACTGCTAGTTTTCTCCTGGTCTTCCCAAGTCCACGGCTTTGAAACAGTTGAAGTACAGTGCAGATAAGGTGGCTGTTAAGGGGGACGGCCCAGTGCTGCCCAGACAAGACTGTTGTGAAAGATTTGAGCTCAGAGAAAGAATGCAATGACAGGCCTGGACCTGAACTTCCGCATTAAGCAGGAAGAAGTTACTCAGAGAGCCAGATGCAGTCCCCATCAACACACACAAATCTGCCTGTATGCCTGTTTTCTGGGGTTGAGATTTGTTAGAGAATTATTTTGATGTGGAACTGATGTCCATGAAGCGGGTATCTTGAAACTCACTGGTGAAGCAAGGATTAATACATTTGAAAAGGTGAGTTACATCTCTGTTAAGTCGGATGTTGTACCTTCAGTTAACGGTGTACACCCATAGCTGCTTTCCTCTGAGCGTACATGACCGACTGTTCTTTGTTGTTTTTAGCTGATTGTGCCTCTCTTCTCCAGCTTCAGCAGTTTGTATTTAACTGGAAGTGTAACACGGACAATGTTTTTTAAGACAGACTGAAAATCTTAGACATCCTGTCAAATAATGTGAAATTATTTATAATATTATTTGAAAGCCTCCTCCTTGATACAGACTTTTAAAAGTTGTTAAATTATGTACAAAAATTACACAAAATGGTTAATGTCACCCAATATATCTTTGTCCTCATACGATAAGGCTTAATTAGGTTACTGTACAGTGATAAGGCAACCATTATTCATAGTTTAATATGTTGAAAAGGATATTCTTGTCTGCTTTCCAAGTGGGTGGACCCGACGACTCTAATTTCAGTATGCTGTATGACTCAATAACCACATGAAACCGATAGGCTTGGTCTCCTTTTTTAAAGCTAATGGTGCTGTCAGTTGTCCCTGTTGATAGGAACATTTTGTGCATTTGGCTTTTGAGACGAAATTAAATCACAGAAAAATGCACTGAAACCTTATCATTGCAAGCGCCCATTTGGAATAACGGTGCAAAAACCATTTAGTTGACAAGCTATGTTCTTTCTTTGACTGCTGTCAAGCCAGGAAAGGCTGCAATATATGTTTAGACAGACTGTCTAATGCAGTGACTCATGTGCAGAGGGGATTTTGTTGTTATAAATAGCATGAAGGACTATTTTTTCATATGTACATATAACCTGTTGTTGGAAATTAGTGTCCATGTTTGATTTCTACAAAAGCACAAACTGTCTTCAGCAAATACAGGTATAATCTTTTTTGTATTGTTAAAATGTCAGTTATGACTCCTGGTTTTTATGCCCTGCAGCGTTTTGTTTCTGCTGCCGAGCCTCTAATTTGCCTATTTTGCCATAGAATACATGTAGTTGTGTAAACACATCTGCCTAAGACCCAAATATCGATATTTGATCCGAGTAAGAGAGGGAGTTTCTGTACATTATGGTAAACATGCTGTGCTTCGATACGGCCACTTAGAGTTGTTGTCTGGTTTCCATTTTCTCGCCTGAAACCTGAGTTACGTGAGGCTAAACCGTATATTTCACATTATGTAGTGGGGAATAGTTTTCTGGAGGAATGTAGAAGTCACTTGCATGCTATTTGTTTTCTTTTTTTTTTCTTTGCATAACAGAATTACAGTGCTGTGTTTTCACAATGAGTGCTGGTTTGGAACGGCACCAGATTTCATGCCCGAGTGTTTCCAATAATATTTATACATGCTGACAAATCATATTTTCTGAGTGGTTTCTGGAAAGAAAATAGAAATGGTGCAAAGAGGCAGTGACATATGTTGGTATCCAAAGTAGTGTGAATATGAATCGTGAATTTACTTTCTTACAGTAAATGCAGTTAATGAAGGGCAATGAAATGATCCCATTATTCTCTTCACCTCACTCTACAGAGGTCAACCTAGATTTGCCACCGGTTTGCAGAAACATGCTTGATTAAAAAAAAAATATATGCTCACTTCCGAGCACTTTATGTGTCAGTAGTGCTTCTTTTCAAATAGCGCCACTTTCTCTTCTAACTATGAAGGTTCTTCAGTATTACTGATACAAATCTTTTGCAAACCCTGAGCAAAAGCTAGCTGAGGGGTTGAAAAGAAGACTGATACCACTCTCTCATGTCTGTACACAAAATTAAAGCTTGAGCCAGGAGTAGCTAGCTTAGCTAGCTTAGCTCTGTTCAAAGATTTTCCTAAAAATCAGTCTACCGGCACTTCTGAAGTTCACAAATTAACACTTTATGTCCAAGCAGCAAACTCTGGGTTTCGAAAAGTAAAGCCGATGCAGAAGTGCCTTTAACCTGCATTCTTTCTAATGGCCAGCAGGAGGCGAATCCATTGGTTGCAGAGCCTTTGGACAGAGGCAGGCTAGCTGTTTCCTTTATGCTATGCTAAGCTAAGTTATTTGCCTCTCTCTCACTGTATGAGAGTCGGGAGCGCTCCATTTAGTGCATTTGGCCTCTAAAAGCAGCTGCCAGGAGTGACTTGACTGGCAGTCATTTTTTAGTTGTGTGATTTTAAAAATACACAGTGTTTACGTGTTCTGTGTTGCTTGTTTGTGAGAAAAGGCCTGACGGGGACCAAAATCATACTGTAATTGTTAAAGGGAGATCTGTTTGTATTGCGGTTGTCATAACACCAAATAAAACGCCACAGGGAGAAAATAATTAAGCAGTGGTAATAATAGAGATTTTTTTTAAATAATGAGACCATATGCTTTAGTGTTTTATGTCAAGTATTGCATTTCTGTGAACGCAATCGCTTAACACAACATCAGTGTGCAGAATATCACATGAACCACACACCAAATGATAATCATGTTTTCAGTTCATTACAATATGAGATAATGTGAGTTCAGGAACAGTTGCATAAAGTTTGCTGGTGGGTGTTCATGTCACCATTTCCTATATGATTTCAACATGCATGAGGCAGGAAACTTACCCTTACTCTTTACCACTTCCTCCTTGGGCAAACCATTTGTGTAAATGGGTGGAGGAGTGGGCCCACATGCTACGACAGTTAGAAAGACCCACACAAACACATGTCACATATAAATTGTTTCCTAACACTCATAGTAATGGCGTCATTAAGGAAAATACTTTGTGCAAAACCATCACACCCAATGTTTTTATCAAATGCATCTAAGGAATCAGAAGGTCCATAGTTTCTCGTAAGCTTCAAACTGTACATGCAAACCGTGTGTTCTGGATCAATGCTGATCCATTTGACATTCAAATCAGAAACGTCATGTCACAGTACTTGTTTCCTCCACAGTGTGAGTAAGGGTTTGCCTCATGTGTCTTATGCCGTTTTTTATTAACTCTGCAAATGTTTTCTTTTTCCTTGACAGATCTTAACATTTACTAAACAGATTCCAAACTGTGCAGTGAGTCATACTTTGTTAGAGATAATATTTTCATATCCAATGTACCATAACAGCAGAAAGAAACTGGAGATTTGGTTCTGTAAACAATTCTTTGAGGGAGAGAAAATCTCATTGGTCGAGTTAAACAAATGAGATTAAGGGGTGGGCAGCGCTTAGAAAACATTTTTTTTCTAGGTTAGTGGCTAAGACTAAAAGGGAAGTCTAAAATAATTGGTTGTGTGTGAAGCCAGAAGTGTGCAGTCATAGCCCATACATTTATTTTACCATAACTTTAACCACACCAAGCCTTTACCCAACCCAGCCATTTCAAATATAAACCAGAGCACAACCATATTCAACATCATATTCAAATAAAAGCATTTAATCATTGTGCAGATTAAGCACAGTCCTTCACAGTACTACAGAAACCACACTACATCATCTGGGTCAGCTGGTGGGCCTTCCTGCTCTTACATTTTCAAGATAGCCTAGCTCATAGCTAAACTGTACCAAAATAATAAATGATTAGTCTTGAGTGAACAACAAACAAAAAGCTTTTTTTTAGTTTCAAACTTTATACAAAATATGTGAATGTGAACTAAGTAGTATCCCCATCTTTGTGTGCCATCATATGTAAAATACTATTAGATTTTGACATAACAAGACTACACTGAGTCTACAGCCATGTTAGCAGCTTTGGGTGGATGTGCACAGCGGTGCTGTGATCTAAATGCTAACATATTCATAATAACAATGTTAACATGCTGATGTTTAGCAAGTAGTGTTCACCATGGTCACCTTAGTTTAGCATGCTAACATTTGGTAATTAGCATAAAACACAAAGTGCAGCTGTGACTTGTCATTACTGTTGCAAGTATTTGGTCATTAACCAAAGTAATTGGAGACATGTAAATTTTGACCTGATTATGGCGCAAGAGAAAAGGTCAGAGGATCGTAGTCATAAGGAAACATCACCTGAAAACAATGTCTGTACAAAATATTGTGCCAATCCAGCAGTATTTTGCTGGCAAATAGTTGACTTAGGAAAGTAAGGAGATCACCAAAGTCAGTAGGATTTTAAATGGTAATGCAAAGTTTCATGGCGATCCATCCAATAGTTGTTATGATATTTCAGTGCGGACCAAAATGTTGGACTGACGTACTGACTGATCATTTATAGCCACAGAACCATAGACAGAAGGTGGAACAAGGGAGCTGTCTTTTAAACACTGGTGAGGGTGGCTTATTGGTTATGAGGCTCCTCCAATAACTCAGAATTGGCTAGCTTTGGTTTATGTCATGGGACTTACGTCGCGTGACTTACGTAACATTGTTAAGGTCCGGTACTCCTGTAGCTCAGCAGTTACAGCAGCCATACTTTCCGTTGAAATGTCCTAAATCAGAATATTGTACCCTTACTTGCTCATTCACTGTTGCGCATGCAGGACCATCAACGTGCAGGGGAACTGTACAGCAGTTCTGGAGTTAGTGAAGTGAAAACCTCAGCATCACTGTACTGTGACTGAATGAACTCCCACTGACATCTTCCCACTACTGGTCCTGTTCCAGTGTGAGAAAACAGGGACTTTGTTTTGACTGCACATTCTAGCCCATCATAACATTTACTCTGAGAAATGGGGATTCAAATGATACATGTGTGAGAGACAGCATACTGTACATAATTACACATGGAAATCTCAAGTGAATCTTCAGGAGTTGTTTTCAGGGAAAACACAGCTACCCCAGTCATTCCACAGGCTTTTTTGCTACTTTGGACTGAAACTATGAAGCTTGATGATGCCGACATTTCGCGTCATGCATCTGCAACTGGGTTAAACGACATAAATCTGCAGCAGTCAGGCGTGTGACTCTTGAGACTAGATCAGCAATTTATAGCTAACCACAGTAGCAAGCATACTTTATACTGTTAGTGGTTTCTTGGTCATTACTTTGTCAGCATACATACAGTTTGAAATTAATTGTTTTTGTCACTAACGTTGAACATCGTAAATGTGTAATATGAGTGCATGATTCAACACATAATGGTCTTTAATGACATTATAGGGTTGTGGTTACTGATAGTAGAAGTGAGCTGCAGGATGGATTTAAAATAAACTGGAACTTGTGCAAGACTTGTTTAATTCAGTGTTAGTGTAGCATTCAAAAGCAGCATGGTTAGAAGACAACTTGAAGCAATATCACATTCTCTAGTTCACCACAACAAGTTCTGGCAAAACACGAATGCCTAGAAGGTGTGCATGCATACTTTTCTTCCACCAGTCTAGGTTGGAGATGTTTTGCAAGATATCATGGCCTCAGGGCACAAATGTCAGAGCAACGTAGCAGTACTGTGTCTTACCACTGGCTGTATAACATACATGTGTATTTAACATTTGTTTCACCATGCAGATGGCTTTTAATTCCACATATTCCTCCACTGTCATGACAACCATATCCAATCAATGCTGCGCCCTTTTTTCTTTGAGTGTTTTTCTGTGTCTGACACTTCTGTTGTTCCTTTAAACAGATGGAAGACATTGACGCCATGTTCAGTGACCTGCTGGGGGAGATGGACCTCCTCACTCAGGTGAGCTAAGGCAGCTAGAAGACATAAACAACTATGACAACTATAACTATAATAACTATGAATAGTCTTACAGTTTATTTCACTTCACTGCACATGTTTAGACTTTTACTTCTTCTTATTTATTTATTTGTTAGATATTTCATAACTGCTGACCTGTCCAGGGTGTACCCCACCCTTCGCTTAATGTAACTGGGGGTCACATAATTCTCCCACCTTATACCTTAAATACACATTTCTTCTTTAGAGACAGATGACAAACTCACTTAAACCCACCATCAATCACAGAGACACCCTAGACAGGCAAGTAGGACAGACACAGCGGGGGGAAACACTTTTTGTGGTCATCTAACAACCATAAATTACACTCCCTTTTGGAGGGGAGGTCAAATGGCAACTCCTAAGCCAGCTAGAGATTACACAACTTTTTCCTTAGTGAAAGGCCCTGCTGATCACTTTGATGTTGCTTTACAGCCCACCACTCATTTTAAATCACTTCCATTTTGCCACAGAGGCTTAGTATTACACATTGATGTGATACCTAAAACATATGGTAATGATACACGTGTAAACATTCTTTCTTACATAATGTTTGGGGACAGTTAATGTTTCAGCGCACTCAGTGTGTGTTGTGGATTAACTCGCTGAGCCTCTGGGGGTCTTGTGGCTGTACAGATATTGTACTCATGCTCCTTGTTTGTTCTTCCCTGCAGAGTCTCGATCAGGAAACTGTACCTCCTGCATCTCTCCCCAGCACCCACAAGGAAGTCAACTTCTCCATTGGCTTCACTGACCTGAATGGTGAAATAACATTTTGTCTGTCATGCTTGTGTGTAGAACTACTGCACCAGGACTTGCTACAACACTGCAGTTGCACAAGTGCAGGATTTATCACACCTTTAATCAATTATCTGGAAAATAGCTTGTATAATCAGTAGTGACGTAAAGAGGTAGAAAAACAGCACTCAGTTGCTCTGCTGTATATCTGGCTACTGTTCAAGAGGTGATTTCAGACGAAGATTGAGGTCACTGTACGGGCTAATTACTCCTGCTCTGGGTTGTAAAACAAGCAGGTTAATGTTGAAGCAAGGTTACAGCATCTGTTGTTATTAGCACTCTACTTTAAGTGTCCTTTTCTCTGTCTTTTTAGCTTGTATGTCATTTAAGTACTCCAGTCTTGTCAGATCAGGTCCACAAATTAACTTACAATTGATCACAGAACAAACAGTGGTGTTTTCTAACAAGACTAAAATTCTACAAGCTAGTAACTTTCAGTGGTGAGTTAAATACTAATATAAGCTTATTTTTGTTGTTGGTCATCGGTGCTTATTTATACTTTATTTATACTCGTCCCTCCTTTGTTCTCCTGGTTCGTAGCTGTTATGTCTATTTCTGTGTAAGCACACTGAGAACAATATAAAAAACTGATTAAAAGTACTTGTATGTGAACTTCTGACAGTGGTTCTCAAACATTTTCTCATCATTCTTTCCCAATAATGCTGATTCTGATTCTAAAATTATTGGAAAATTGATATTTTGACTGGAGGATGGCACTAGACTAGATGAAAGGTTAAAGGCATCACCAAAGTTATGATTCATCCTGAGGGTTAAATGAATGTCTGTGCCAAATGTCCTGACTATCCATCCAATAGCTGTTGTGACATTTCACAAATATCAACCTCACAGTGGCTCTAGAGGAAAAGTCAGGGGCTCACCAAAGTCAGTAGAATTCATCACCCAGGGACCACAAACGTCTGTACAAAATGTCACGGCAATCCATTCATAACTTTAAAAATAAATAAAGTTTATTGTAAATGTTGCTATTACAGTCTAGACCACCAGTCTAGTGGTTGACCAACAATGGCCACCAACATGGTTGCTTTTAGAGCCATGCTGCTAGTGTGTATACAAATGCAACCTTTATAAAGACATAAGCAAAACAAAAAGGTTAATGAATCATCTAATTCTTCAGGCCAGCCTGCGCTACCAGCCTTTATCCATTATGGAAGACAAAGGACGATGCATGAGGAATAAAATGAAACAAAATTCTTACATTAAGTTGTTAATGCCTTGTTTAATGAAAACACAAATAAGTTATTGCCAAATAAACTGGTTTTCTTCACCAGAGTCCCTCCATGAACTGGAAGACAATGACTTGGATGCACTCATGTCTGATTTGATGGCTGACCTCAATGCGACGGAAGTGAAACTTGCAGCAGAGATAAAAGGTCTAAAGGTGCCATCACCGCCCTCGCCAGACCTGCCGCCACCACCTATGGGCCTGAGCACTTACCCTGCCTCGTCCCTCGCTTCCCCAACACCCCCCACGAGCAGAACAAGCAGCACTGTTAGCACCCCGGCCTCCTCCGCCAGCTCCCCTTTACCACCTCCGCCTTCTCAGTCTACAAAGCCTTCAAAGGTGAGTCAGCCAATGTACAGTTTATAAGATAAGAGTAGCATCTCTGCAAGTACCTCTCTACTGGGAACTGGTCCAAAATGCAAGAAGTAAGAGTTTTAAACAAGGCTTGTCAGAGTAATAGAGAGTTGGTTTTGGTTGGTATGGTTTCACAGAACATGACACTTTGATTTCTGTGTATTGTGAGGTTCTTAAAATGCAAAGAGAGACAATAATGTCAACATCTTCATTTTATTGGTGCCATGACTTGGTTGAACATGAGAAAGCACTTCCTGAGCCATGCGTGATAAGACAGTAGTATTACCACAAACACATCAGCAGTTCCCAGAATATACATTTCTGGTAAGTTGTTTTTGTCTTTGTGGAACTGGGAAGAGCGGGTTCTCTCTTATGATAGTTGGACAGTGAGATCATGGCAAAGTTGTTTCTGGACGGAGGCATCTGTTACAGTTACGGAGACTCGTGAGGCGGAACAGCCGAGAGTCTGTCTGGAACAGATCAAACACATACAGGAAAGACGTACAGGAAAGAGTAACAGGATCAATACCAAAGGTTGGAAAAGGGGAGGTAAGATGTAGCAGTGGCAGTGGGGGGCAAAGCCAGACGGGAGCTTATTGCTTTAGCAGGACTTGTTACCTCATCCTTCTGAGGTAAAAACACCAGCTGTGCTGAGGCAGAGAATGTGTCATTGTTAGGTAGAGGTGTAAAATTTTATTAAAACTGCACCTGTAGGCAGGATTTTAATGTAAAAACACACCCGATTTATAAGCCAAAGGAAAAAGTATCATAATCCTGCAAACTGAGATCTGGTAGATTAGATGTAATGTCCAAAATTAAATTCTTGAATGAACACAGTTATCAAATTATCTCATTTACCTTGAGCACAATCTTTAAGCAAAATCTCAACATTTTTGGAAACATGGTAGTTTGCTTTTTTGCTGAGTGTTAGATGAGCAGCAAATTAGATTAGCTCAGCATAAAAGGCTGGAAACAGGAAGAAACAGCTATCCTGACCCTGCCTACCAGCACCTCCTCACTACTAAAGTGTTTTATCTTGTTCATTTAATCCTTACACAAATTAAAGTGTAAAATTAAAAGTGGTTGTGGTTTTTCTTCACTTCACTGTGACAACTAGACTCAAGAAAGTTGTTTAGCACTCATAGTTTCCCCCTGTTCAGTCTTTATGGTAAGCTAAGTGGCTGTTGGCTGTTCACATTCAACATACAAATGTGACGAGAGAGGTCTCAGAATTGTCTTCAGCACAAATGTAGTACATAATTATATATGGCACGATCATATAATCTATTCTTTACTATAATAAAACTGTCTCATTTCATGTTATTTTTTGTCCTATTTAGGAGGAAATTGAGGCGCAGATGAAAACAGACAAAATCAAGCTTGCTCTTGAGAAGCTCAAAGAAGCAAAAGTGAAAAAGGTAAGACGAGCAACCACTAAAGTGTACTCCTCTGATCCTCCATCCACTGGCAACAGTAAACTTTAAAGACATAGTGAATTACGGCTACAAGGACATCACTATAGAAGCCGTAATGTTCAAAGACACTATGGCTCTTTTCTTTTCTCTTGGAAGAAGCATCAATCACAGTAATGGATGTCCACTTTCATCCAGCCAACATCCTGCAGGACAGCACGGTTTCCTCTTTGGGTGATATGTGGACACTTTCTCATCTTCAAAGAAGTCAACAAAAGCACAGACGGACGTGGTCTTGCATGCACAGCTTCACATCAGGACCTGCAATTTTACACAAAAGCAAACTATATTTTTGTGCCATTTGCACGCTGTATTTCATTTTAGCGATGTGACTGATGATGTGATTGACAAGTTGTGCAACTAATGGCTTGACTGAGGCGTACATGGCATGACTGCATTAATAGACTGTTAAGATAGTAATTGTACATTTTAAGAAGTTGTCTAAAATCTAAAGGGAACCACCAAAAACAGCTTTTCCAAATTGCCATGTGTGTGCAGATATGAGGAAACACAGACCACCAGCCACTTTCACAGAAACATCTGTTGCAGGGTTGTTAGAAGCAGACAAGCAAGGTGCACTCTGAGTGGTTTCAGCCGAACCGCCTGCGGTTGAGGCCATCAAGTTTCAGATAAACCTACTGATTCCAGAGCATGCTTTTGACATGCATCACATATTTTGAAAATACTTTCCTTGCATGAGGAAATACTGTCCAGTGACATTTCATTCAACTACATGCCCATATCGTCTTCCAAAGAAGGTCGAGACCGAGCAACATGTGATCTAAATCCTCTTGCGATAACATCTCTGAAAAACCACATTTTTATGACACAAGGCATGCGACTGGCCGACCTTGGTTCTGTGAAACTCCTCAGCTTCCCAAAAGCTGGATTTGTTTCAGATGAGAGGAAATGTGAAGCCATATGAGCCTGTGAGGAAAGCACTGCTCCGCTCCAGAGCAAAATTAAACTCAGCCAACAACAACAAAAGGAGGTGCTAACACTGCAAAAAGAGACAAATACAATAGAGAAGAAGTGACTAAAATGCTAAAGACGTTCAACAGAATGGAGAGAGAGAAGTGCTGATGCTCCAGCTCTCCTAGTAAAACTAACATTAGGAAACAGAAACATCAATTTACTGTACATACCCTGTAATTATACTGGCAAATAAACAAGCTGCATGTGCTTCAAGGCTTGATTTGACTTCAGAGACACCTGCTACTGTCCACAACATGTTTTTAACTTCAATCTGTCACACAGATGACACAGGAATCCTCATGCTACAACAAAACAGCTAGCCTGGCTCTGTCCAAATAAAAGTTAAAACATACCAGTACCTCTAAGACTCCCTTATTAAAATATTATATCTCATTTGTTTAATTGGTACAAAAACTAAAAAATGACAAGTTGGTTTCACATTGGTGAGCTAAGTTAACCGGTTGCTAGCTTTAGCTTTATGTTTATGTACAGACATGGGAGCGATATCGATCTTCTCATCAACTGTCAGCAAAAAAAATTTGTAAGTTTGATAAAATACAGCAAAGTAAAATAAAGTATTTTTTTCCCCTAACAGTTGGTGGTGAAGGTGATGTTGAATGACGGCAGCTCCAAGACTCTGATGGTCGATGAGAGGCAGACTGTCAGGGAAGTGCTGGACAACATGTTTGAGAAGACTCACTGTGATGGCAATGTGGACTGGAGCCTATGCGAGACCAACCCAGACCTGCAGCTTGGTGAGTTACTGCAATATAGCATCTAAAATACTATACCATGTGGTTGACGCTACACGGTGCTGTGACTGCATCTAAGTAGTACCTTTCATGCAGGTTAGTGCAATTCAAACATTGCATTACATATTACTAACAAACTGATAATAAGCCTAAGGAATATCTATAAGAAATATTTACAGTAAAACGATTTGAACCTATTACACAAAAATGAGAAATGATTAAGGTGAATGATAACTAGGACCAATAGAAGAGATGAAAAACAATTAAATTAAAATATATATGACGACAAAAGACAACACATCCATTTTAAAACAAGATTGTAGTTAAACAAAAAATGACAGGAAAGACTTTAATTAAAATGTGTTCCCTTGTTCCGGTCCTAGTCAGCACTTTGGCAGAAAACTATATCTGATTTTATTTGCTGATTTATTTTTTGGGGGGGGGAGACCAGAAAGGAGATAATTGCAATAGTCTAGTCTGCTGGATCTAAAAGTGTGTGTTATTCCCTCAGTATTGCTCAGAGTGGTATGTTGTCACACTTTAGTTATGTTTTTGAGATGATAAAAAGCTGATTTAATGACATTCTGCACATCAGAAGTTCAAGGTAAAGATGAGTTTTCTTGCCTGTTGGCCTGTAAGTCCAAGATAATTCAGTTGTGTGGCTAGTTTCTCTCTCTGAGTGGTATCCTGGTTGAGCTGTAAAAAAAAAAAATTGTGACTAATATCAAATATGTATCTGCAAACAGCATCAACAAGTTCAGAAGACACAGCCACATAAAGCTGTGTGTTATCAGCATAGTTTTGAGATATGCGGTGTCCTCAACACGTATAGATATATATGTCAGTGTTTGAGAACATTGTGACTTATGGGAAATGAAACCCTAACCCTGGCAGCGCTGGCAACAATTACCATTGCCATTATGTGTTCTCAATAGTTGATATAGTGCCATAGTGGTTCAATCTGTGGTCACTTCATCAGAGACGTTGCTGTTTTAAACACCTTGTGACAAGTTAAGTATTTTCAAGGGGGAATAAAAAATCCTTTGGCGCACATTTCCAGCAGCAGTTTGGAATAAATCAAAGAACTTGGTGGCTAGAATAAGCAAACTACTGGTGATACTGCTTTGGTTAATTTAGTGCACAAACAGCGCAGCAGTAGGTGTGAGCTGGGCAGCAAATATATCAACAGAAGCAGAAAAAACACAGCAGAGGTAATGTAGACTACAACTTTAACATAATACGCCATCAGTGTGTTTTTATATGAATTGTCACCTAAACACACACACACAATGTGCAGCGTGGGATATTTCATTCAGGTCCAGATAATGGAGAGTGTTTTTTTTGGCAGCCACACTGCAGCGAGCTCACAATGATCCATCCATCTCTTTCTCCCTCCTCCTTTTTTCCTGTGCTCCCTCTACCCCTCTCTGCCTTACATACACATACAGTGTAGACAGGTGGGTTTAATTTGCTGTAACGGACGCTGTCAGTCATCCTCCCTGTCATTCGGAAATAGAAGCCTTATGATCTCAATCCTCCGTCTGAGCCGTCTGCTCTATATTTACTTCAGCTGCTGGACTTCACCGATTACACATTCTCCGGCCGCTCGTTACCACCTGTTTTCTCTGTTATAACAACTTCATCAGATTGTAACAGAGATAATTCATACTGTTAAAGAAGCAGTCTTATATATCATGAACAGGGAGTCATTTTGCTCTGTCCTGAAACTGTTTTAATGAGAAAATGGTGGTAAAGTCATTAACCTCTGTGAGAAGTCAATATTATTTTGCTTGAAAATTGTGTTAAAGTAATTTCATATGCAGGTAATTTTAGCCATGAAACACTAAATTAAAGGATAAAACTGGAATTATTCCATATTTTTCCTATTTTAAATAAATTTCATTAGAAGACCAAAACCAAGAATGTGTTTGTCCATTTTGCAAGACCCGACCCTGTCTGTGACTCTAAGCCCAAGCTTATAAGTATTTCCAGCAGCAGTATGTGGGATTGACTCTCATAAAGTAATAATACAGTGATAAAGGAACATGTGAAATTATGAGTCTCATGTTAATAGTTTTTGGACAACAACAGAGGTCTACTGTCATAAGATGTAACATGTTAGTAAGATCACTTAATTGATAATGTCGGTCTTTTCACGGGATTTGTTGACAAAATAGGTGTCATTTACACGTGGGACACTGGGGACTTTCCCTTTTTGAAAGCATTTGTCAAACATGTTCTGAAAAATAGCTTGCAACAAGAATTGTTGACTAACAAATGAAAATGCTTTGTGTAAGGTTTATTTGCACAATGAGAAAACATGCAATGCGATGTAAATATAGTAGATACAAATGTGCATTGTCCAAAAAAGTAACTTAAGCTTATAAAAACAAGCTAATGATTACTGCATTATATTCCATTTATATTTTGAATCACCTGTCACCTGAATTTTGTGTTTCCCTTCATATAAATAAAGACATTTCCACCATAAATTGGTGCAGAAAATGTCTCCAGAATGCAAAAAATTAAGTGTTTAATGCTTACAGTCTTCTGGGTGATGACCCTAGGTCTCCTTTCTCATATATTTCAGCATTGAATATTTCTTCAAATAGTGTTAAATATCTCTTCTCGCCTTGTTCTTGTGAACCCATTATTGTGCCTTGTCACATCTCGTGAGCTAACACACCTCTTTTCTGAGCCTTTATTTCCCCACCACTTTTTAACACAAAGTCACACGCTTGGTTGACAATAAGAAAAAAAATTCACCTGACTCATCCTGAACTGTTTGCTGCGAATACTTCACAGAAAACATTTACAGTAAGTAGGTTTGGAATTGTAGCATTGCTGAGAAATGCCAACAACTTCTTCCAGTAACTCACAAGCAAAAACCCAAACTAAAAGCAGATTTTTCTAGAGCTGACTTTGTAATACTGTACATCACACAGGCTCTTAAACCCACTGCCTGTACAAAACAAATGAGGAAATGTGTGTTTCCCTTTGGCCAACACAGTTTATTTTTAACTGAATGATAGCCTTTGTTTAAATGTGCTGTCTGACGCAGCCATTTAAATCATGTCATCCCTGCAGCATTTCTTATGTTTAGATAATTTGACTCATAAGCTTAGGGATGGACGCCTTGGTCTTGTGTCATCTCTGACTAACTAGACAGCTTGACAATGGAAACTGAGTTAGTTCCTTTTCAAATGTCTGTGAACACCCACCCCACCCAGAACATGTTACTCACTAACTGCTATACATTTTTGCCAACCTTTTAATCTTTATCAAGAAAAAGTCAAGGCAAGTCATGCCCAGTAAACGCTCCACGAAGCTCAACAGCAACGCCATCTTCAAACAAATCCTCACTGTTAAATTGACCCATGTGCTCACCATGCACACCACCGAAACGCACCATGTGGTTAACGCAGTTCAAAGCGATTTTTACTCCTTATAACTCGCTCTAGCAACAAAGTCACACCATCCATTTAATTGTAATAGTCAAACTATGGACTGGAACCCTGGCAGCAATTTATTTAATGCCTACCTCTGCCTTTGCTGGTATCCTGTAATTGAGGACCATGGCTAAACTACAGCCAAATGCCCAGGACATGATGGAGATCTATGGCACTGAGTATGTGGGTGGGCAGCGGGGAGGAGGAGGTGGAAAGTGCCTTTAATGTGTTTTCGAGGTTTAGTGCCATTTAAAGCCATTCCAGCAAATGGGGAGGCTTGTATTTTATGGAGCCCTTCCTTAATTCATCCCACTTGAAATAGACAATCGTACAGCTGTGAAACTGACTTTGAACCGAGCTCAGCTGATTTAAAGATTTTGTGACAGAGTGTACTGTACATGTGATAGAGCATTTGTGTTGACATGTTTTATGGCACAAAGCTTAAAAAACAGAGGGGACATTCAGAAAATAAAGTGAGATTAAAGACTGCGTTTGATCTGGTTTAAATAATTATGTACTGTAGACTCAGTGTGAGAAAGTAAACTGCCATGAGTGTTTGAATGTGCTGAGAAATGATCTTTTATGGCTGATAGAGGAGATATTTGCCGTGTTTACTGCAGAGGTAGAAAGCGAGCAAGTACATTTACTGTAGTGTAGTACTGTACTTGATACTTTACATTGACTTTGTAAGACTTTTTGTAGGACCAATGTTATCATTATCATATCACACTTATTTGATTGTTTTTTTAATGGTCACATTATACATTTTAAGGCACAGACCAAATACTTATTTGTGTCGTTTCAGGGATAAGGACTTGCTGACATTTCGAAGGATATTAATCTAGCGTTGACTCCACAGACAGCCACTAGTTCCTTTGCAGATAGACATTTTGCATGATGTGTCAAATCCGCTCAAAACTATATATAAACTGATATATGCAAAACTTGTGCTGTTAGAGTAATTTGAAAGATGCTATTATCACATACAAATTTAATCTGAATACTATATCTGCAGACATCTAAATTAGCTTTTCTTTTGTCAGAACGGACGTTTGAAGACCACGAGAACCTTGTGGAGCCTCTCTTAGCTTGGATGAGGGACAGCGAGAACAAAATCCTCTTTCAAGAGCGGGGGGATAAAAACGAGGTTTTCAAAAACCCACAGGTTGGTCCCCTCATTGTATGCACCTTTTATATATCTCTCTGAACATTATACTGAGTGAATATGTCCAACAATGGGTAGTTCCTTATTCTTGGCCTTGGTTTGTGCAAATTCCACTAGTATCCACATTGTTTCAGCTCAGCGCCATCTGGCAATTTTCACTGTTGAATTGCTGTGTGAATTATGATATGTCTTTTCTCGATGTAGGATGACCTTTTACATTTATGTCCACACTGTAATATATCAGACAAAACAGCTTCAGGCAGTAGACATCAAGATCTTGGCATGTTTATTGATATAATGGAAACCCTTTATAATCTCAGTTTTTAATGGATTTGGTCTGTTGGCAGTGAGAAAACAGCCCATTTGGAAAAAACGACGAAATATTCTCGTTTTTAAAGTACTCCATCATGTCTTCCACGTCCCCCAGCAAAAGACAGATCTGTTTTAATACAGTACGTCCTGATCAATTCACAGTTTTAACTTTTGACAAGAGCTACAAAAATAGAATTCCCCTTCGGACTTTCTCTCACCGCAGTGAAAAAAAAACATAGGCCCAGACTATGATATGAAATCACACTAGCCCAGTCACAAAGGGACAATGAGCAGAATGCGAGGGTTTTTGAAAGCGGATTATGATGAAATGTTTTTAATTTTTTTCTGCTGAGCATGCCTATGTTTTTTCTGATATTTAATGTGTGTAAATTTGACTTTTCTAGACAAATATAGGGTTAGAAGGATTGTAATAGGATGTATTGTTGGATCTCTATAACAATCTAGACCATATCTATATGAAAAGTTCAATGAGAAAACTTTATATATACTGTTATAAATTGGCGCTATATAAATCAAATTTGTTCAAATTCTTAATCTGTAGTTATTAAATCATTGAGGCAGCATTCAGGTCAAATCACTCACAAAATGAGGATAATCATACATTTCTGAGGACACAGACATTTTAATTATAGGACTAAGAGTCTACAGCCATGCTAGCAGCTCTGTGACTGTACCCATGGGGCACAGCAGCGCCTTCAGCTAAATGCTAAAGTGAGCATGCTAACATGTTCAAAATGATGTCAATGTAACATCTTTGTGTTGAGCAGGTACAATGTTTACCATGTCCACATCTTACTTTGGTGTGCTAGCATGTTACTACTACTTAGCATTAAACTAAACAAATCTCATAGTAGATGTTTCACTTGAAATGTCAACCTCATTTGTGGAAAATATCAGATCACCAAAGCCAGTAGGATTCATCCTCTGGGGAACATGAATGTGTGTACAGCATTTCATGGCAACCGAGGTATTTCAGTCTGGACCAAAGCGGTGGGCTGGCTGACCGACCTACAGTCGGACATTGTCATGCCTAGAGCTACAACGCTAGCATGGGTAGAAATTGCCAATATAGTGGCAAATTGTCTTAATCGGACTTGCTGTATTCATTAATGAACTTTATATTTTATACCTGCAGAACTTTTATCTATGGAAGAAAGACAAGAAAGCTCTCAAAGACATAAAAGACAAAGACAAGCAAATATTAATACAGGTAAAAAAAGTTTTTTTTTAACTCCTGCACACAAACCATGACTGAAATAAGTTTTCTCAGTAGGAGCTCCTCTTAGTAACCCCTTTCATCCCTTCTGCGCCTGCAGGAGAACTTCTGCGGGACTTCCATCATTGTGCCTGATCTCGAAGCAGTGCTGTACCTCAAAGAAGACGGCAAGAAGTCCTGGAAACAGCGGCTCTTTCAGTTGAGGGCTTCTGGAATTTATTACGTGCCCAAAGGGAAGACCAAGGTCAGGGGTCAGAAGGGGACATCGTTTTGTGGCAAAGACCAGACAATAAACACACATTCAGATAACAGATAATACTCAGCTAACAGCTAATCCAGAACACATTCATTTGGGATCAAGCAAGTTGAACTGCAGTAGTGAAAGATAAAGTCAAGCAGATATAGATTCACTGGGACTACAAAGTGTGCAGTCTTTCTGCTTTTTGAACCACACTCTTGTTTAATGCAACGCTGACTATAACTACAGCTTTTGCTCCCTGCTGGATACCTACAGTATAGTCTCTTACTGTATATCAAAGATGTCTGTCGTAAACGGGAAAAAAGAAACAAGCCAACAAAGACACTACAGATCAACTTGTAATCTAATCCCTTGTTTCTTTTCAGTCGTCCCGTGACCTCGTCTGCTTTGTCCAGTTTGACAATGTAAATGTCTACTATGGCAAAGACTTTAAGAGCAAATACAAGGCCCCAACTGACTTCTGCTTTGTTCTGAAGGTAAGTTTGCTCTAAAGTGTTGTTGTCTCAATAAATATAATCATCTTGAAGGGTCCACACCCTTTCACTGTGGACCTGACAAAAAAGAGAAACTGCAACTTCCCCTAACAGTGATGCTAAAGAAGAACATTTCACAGTAACACTCCCACTGCATGTTTTAATAATATTTGGCGTTATGAGGCACATATCACATAGTATACTGCGTGGTGCATGGGTTGGCAATGCAGAATTTTTGCATGGTGGTTTCGAGTGTATGGTCAGCTAGACAGTGGCTGGCTTTACTGAAAATGTGAAATGCAATAAATAGTTTAATATGAAGAAGTGAAAAAAGACAGTTTTATCCAATTACACTGAAAGAAGTAGTGAGACACAAAACTAGATAACTTTTTAAGCAGTTCCTCATATTTCTTTCAAATAGATTACTGTAAAATCACCATGCATTTAATTAAGAGGACTTTCAAAGTGAGGATATTAGTAGTGAAGAGAGCTACCTACAGTACAATATAAGAATATAAGACCAAGAAATGCTGAGTGATGTGAAAAAAAGCAAGAATTAGATGGGTTGATGGTCAAACTTAAAGGGATGTGAAAGTCCACTTTCTTTCCTTTCCTCTATCGTGTCTGAGAAATACTAGAATCAGCAGATACCATTAGACTTGGATCAAAGCAAAAAGAGCTTAGAGAAGCAAAGAAACTCAATTACCTCCCAGTGAGAGACAGAGGCCTCAAGGTTTGAGACTATAGGGGGCACCTGGCCGAGGGAAATGGGAAATGATCTGTCAGAGTGGACATTTTGGAAGGCTAGCCAGGTGTCACATGGTCTTTGTCGTTGTTTAGGAATTACACAGTAAGCTGGGTTAGATGGTGATGAAGATTGTACAAAAATAACCGAAGCTTTTTTCAGCTAGTGTTTAGTAAGGGTGTGTTTTGACATGTTGGTTGGTTGTTGTTTACGGACTGCCAAACACTGCAGCGACTCAAAGACGAAAGCAAAACAGTTTGGCTATTATGTATAGAGAGGAAATGCCTGAGGTGATCACTAATACCATCCTCTTTATGTACAACTGCTATTACGGTGGAAAGTCAAGTTCCTATTCAGGGGGAAACAGTTGACTGTGGGATTAATGTTAGTGCAATGCAGTATGCATTGCACAGCAAATATTTTTGTGATCAGCAAGATCTTGTACACATACTTGCATAAATCCATCAATTAAGACTAAGTGAACATCAAACATCTCCTAGATTACACTGGATTACAGGATGCACACAGACAAAATGTAGTTTTCTGGTTTCTACTTTGTCAGTTTATGTTCAGAAGTGCTGACTGGACTATTCAAAACAACAGGAATAGAAAATATAACATCCATTTAACTGGTCTTGCCTGTTAACACTCACTCTGCCCCCTTGTGGGACACTTTTGCACATGTGCAAAAGGATGTGTAAACTGTCTCAAGTTTTTATTTATTTATTTTTATTTATTTATTTATTTATTTATTTAAACAGGAAAAGATTAAGAGCAATCGGGCCTGACTCAGTATAGAACTGATTTTCAGCAGGTTCCTGTTCTGCAGAACATGAATACCTCAAACACAACAAAACTCCAAGACCATACAATAACAAACACACAGCAACAAGCACACAAACTACGATGTGGAGGTCATAAAGCTATCTCAGTGTTCACAGATATACCTGTCCATCAGATGGCGAGCAAAAGTTTGTTTAAATGGTCTTATTGATGTTATAGATCTGATGTGCTGTGGAGTATCATTCCAGGCTCTAGTGAGCAAATTAAAGAAAGATTTCTGTCCATAGCAGTTTCTAAAAGCTGGTATAGGGAGAAGTCCATTTGCAACAGATCTCGTAGTGCGTTCGGGCCTTCAGCTGAGTTTTGGAGCTAGCGCAGACAATCCTGCAGTAGTGTGTCCATTTAAGATCTGATTAAAAAGGTTCAAACCATGGCTTATTCTATAGTTCTGAAATGTCAAGGCATTACTCAAAGATAGTGCAACACAGTGGTGAGTCCAGCCTGGAAGCCTGTTGTGAATCTTATAGGCTCTATTGTAGAGTCTCGCTAAAGGTTCAAGGATCCCATTTGTTGTGAGTGACCAAACAGGTAAACAATATGACAGAGTGGACAATATAATGGCATGAAGATATGTTTTAGAAACAGAATGCAGTAAAGTAATGTCACTTGATGTTGTAGGAAGTTGTAAGACCACCTAGTCACCTGATGTAAAACACAGAATAATCCAATCAATGAGTTAATTAAGGCTCTCAGTAAATGGATGTTGTCTTTCTCTGAATATACTAATGTACTAAAAAAGTAGTATTTGGCAAACAGCTACAAAGGAGGAGGCCACAGCGCCACATGACACCAGAGACTGCTGTTAATGTAATTTGGTCTGTCATTGATCAGCTTATTTAACATTTAGCATGAGCTATACTGAAGGCTGTGTAGGTGCAGAGTAGAAAAATGTCACTGTGAACTGCATGTTTACCTTCAAAGTTTTTATGATGTCTCAGTCTGTATAGCACATTTGAAATCTAGCAAAGTAATGTGTAATTAACTGAAAGTGACCACTCCTTTGCAATTCATGCAGTATGTCATCAGCTGCAGTTATGATAAGGTAACTAGTAACTGTAGTAGAATACATTTATTTATTTCCTTTTCTGTTACCCTCTGTTAATAACTCAGGTACACTGATCAGACACTATCACCTGTAATGCTTTTGAATTAGCTTCTATGGAGCACAGTACATAAGTATCTGTTGTTGTATACTGTACTGTATATCTTGTACCTGATACCATTTGGATGTGTCTCCACAGCATCCTCAGATCCAAAAAGAGTCTCAGTACATCAAGTACCTGTGCTGTGATGATGCTTGGACCATGAACCTTTGGGTAACCGGAATACGAATTGCAAAGGTAAATTTAACCAGCTCTGCATTTCATAACAGGAATTAATCTCCAGTTGACCAGAACTCATGGTCTGTGGTGCGTTTCTTGCACTTCCAGTACGGTGTGTCTTTGTATGAAAACTATAAAACAGCCGAGAAGAAGTCTGTTGTTGGCTCTACGTGGACGACCCTCAGCACCCCGTCGACCTCCAAGCCATCGACGCCCTCACCCACCATCAAAGGTAGCACAACACACGCAAGTGTTTCACTGATGTGACACAATGCAGGTGTATATTATAGTTAGTACAGACCTTTTGCTTGCGCTGTGTTTGCTCACGGTGTTTCTCCTTCTCTGCTAGCCAAATCAACAAACCAGGCCAATGGTCATGCTCCAAATCCCCAACCAGGACCTGTTTCTAAGGTATAAAACTCTTCATTAGGAGTGAAACTGATGATTACTTTCATTATACGGTATCTCATAAAAGTGAGTACATGACTCACATTTTTTAAAATATTTGATTATATCTTTTCACGTGACAACACTGAAGAAATGACACAATGCTACAATGTAAAGTAGTGAGTGTACAGCTTGTATAACTGTAAATTTGCTGTCCCCTCAAAATAACACATCACACAGCCATTAATGTCCAAACCGCTGGCAACAAAAGTGAGTACATACCTAAGTGAAAACCGCTCAGGGGTGTACTCCCTTTAATGAGATACTGTATATTTATCTGTTTATTATTGTTTAGTTTATAAAATGTTAGAAAATAGTGGAAAAAGCAATAGTTTTGTATTTTGTCAAAAGCAGCAAATGTGATAACACTTTATTTTAAGGGTCTGATATGTAACTATGAATTCATAGAAAGATTCCTGGAAAGGATTATAGATTTTGCTAGTAAAAATAGGGAAAATAGAGAAACTGCTCAATTGGTACAGAACTAAGTTTCTCTAGTCAGCTAAACATGCAAAAATGTGACATTTGTCTATACATACAAGGGAAAAGGGAATAAAATTAAACAATAAAAAAACCTATATTTAACGAATATTTAATTTACAATTTTATAAAGGAAGTTTGGAAAGCAAAAATAGAGCTGCAGCGATTATTCGATTAGTCAATCGATCAGTCTTTTGAGAATCATCTCATCTTTTCAGTAATTTTTCAAGTAAATATGCAAAATATTCTTTGTTATCAGCTTCTCAAATGTGAATATTTGCTTTTAAAATGCACAATTTTTCAACATTTTACAGGCTATAAACAATTATTCAAGAAAATATTTGGCTGATTAAACAATTCTCTCTCTCTCTCTCTCTCTCTCTCTCTCTCTCTCTCTCTCTCTCTCTCTCTCTCTCTCTCTCTCTCTCTCTCTCTCTCTCTCTCTCTCTCTCTCTCTCTATATATATATATATATTTGAATAATATATATAATATATAATGAATAATCATTAGTTGCAGCCTTAGCCTAAACACAACTAAGTGAACTCAAATTGCTGTCTCAGAAATAGTCTCTCTTTTACCTACAATAAAGTACCACATTACATACTTTTTCCCCCCAGGAAACCTCCTAGAGACCTACAGACCCATAAAATAAAGCATTACAGCAATTTCTGATATTTGAAAGGCTGGAACCACTGAATGTTTTTGCTTGATTAATTATTTAAAAGGTTGGTACAAGGACTCATTATTGCATTTTCATAAAGTTGGAGGACTCATAAGAGAACGATGACTTTTGACTTTTAGTGCCTTGTATCAGTCAAACCCTCCTACATTTCCCATAATGCCACAAATAGAAAATTTTCACTATGGATCCTCCCTGCCTTGGTTAAAACATTGTTAAATGTGTCCACCTCCTGTACATGTTGTGTCAATATGTCATATTCTGTCTTTTCAGGACATTGGAAATATCCCACCTCCACCTCCACCCCCACCACCCACCAAGATCCTTCCTCCGCCACCTGCAGACCCAGCCCTCCATCCTCCGCCTCCACCTCCTTTGGCTGCCAAGGGTTCCTCAAAACCTGGCCTCCCCCAGCGAAACTTGCATACCAATTTCCCTCCACCTCCACCTGTAATGGACAACCTCCCTCCTCCACCGCCGTCTCCACCCATGGACAGTGCCCCACCAGACTTCCTTCCACCCCCTCCTCCTGCCATTGGCTTTGGTTCACTGCCACCTCCTCCACCGCTGGTGAATTCCCTACCACCACCACCACCACCTAGTTTCAGAGGTATGGACCACTCTCTGCCTCCTCCACCACCAGATCCAGAGTTTTTACCACCGCCTCCGCCAATGTTCACAGGGGCTGGAGCCCCCCCTCCGCCTCCACCGCCTCCTCCGCCTCCATCTGCTGCTGCTGCCCCAAGAGCAGCGATGCAGCCTTCTGGCTCAGTGAAGAAGATGCCTCCTGCTCCACCAAAGAGGACTACACCATCGACGCCTGGAGGAGGAGGAGGTGGTGGTGGTGGTGGTGGTGGTGGTGGAGACTTCATGTCAGAACTAATGCTGGCCATGAACAAGAAGCGTGGGGTTCATTAGCCTGAGCAAAGAATTTGTAGAGTATAAATAAAGTACGAACTGGGCCTGCATGACAACCAACTTAACCCTTAATCAGCCTCGCTTTGATTTCAGCAAACAGCTTCTCTTTACACCCACAACAAAACTTAACATCTTCAACACAAAGCTGGCAGAGATCAATACAGATTTCATCTTCCAGAGAACAGATGGCGATCCATCCATCCTTTGTGCTTATCCATTCTCACATGAATCAAGTGAAAGGTTGATTATACTTAAAATATATATATATAAAAAATGCTGTCATTGAACTTATACTTAAAGACTGTTTACTAGAATTGTACATATTGTCATGTTTGCATGGAGGGCTATAAATATTATAAAAACACTTTCCCAGTTACTTGGGCATATACTGTACAGTGCCTAATTACTGTGGTTTGCAAATGACTGTTGCCTTAATAAATCCTTAGAATTCCTGGTGGCATAAGAAATGAGAACATCATTTCTTCTTATTGGGTCTTTTTTCTGTCATCAAATACAACCTGCTGCCATTGGTTGTTTAACAACACACAGCATATGACTCATGTCTATCTAAAAGCAACAACCTCCCCGTAAACCAACTTATAATCAATTGCAGTCCTTGACAATGCTTTAAAATCCTCAGATATGTAAAAGCACTGGGCCTAGCCTCCATTGTGTTGCTCTGGTGTGTGCATATGGTCCAATGTCTGTATTCACTGTATGTGAACCTAGATCCTACAGAAGGAAACAGGAAAGTCTCCACAGTAGCATCTTCATATTTATTTTGCTGTCAATATGAAATGACATAATGCTTAAGTATTTAGCTGTCCAGCAGTAAAAACAGAACATTATGAGCAGAATACAATTAGAATTTAATTCTTCTGTAAACTGTACATCTTTTTGTTGGTCACTGTATCCACACACAGTGGGTAATCTTAGTAGAGAAGAACATCAAACATGACCAATAAATTTTAGACCAAAATGTATTCCACCAAATGTACCAAAATATAAGATAAAAACTCATGTTGTTCTTCTTCTTCATTTTATTATTTTTATTATCCATGAGTCACTCAAGAAGAACAGCTGACCTTTAACCTCTGAGCCCACAGTGGGGGTCTTGCTGCATAGCTCGCCTCCTCTGCAGTCTCTTGTGTAACAAAGGGAAAGGACAGGATACGGTGCAGCAGCTCCACCTAGAGGGAAGAAAGTAAAAGACACCGGATTAAAACCCAATTGAACAACTTTGCACAGAAAGGTAGTGGGTTTGATTTGGGATAAATGCCATTTACTCACCTCAGAAAAATCATTCATCTCAGCTTTCCTTATAGCAGACTCTGCCATCCAGTTCCTCAGCACATATCTAGGATTAACATCTGGAGGACATATTTCACAATCAGTCAGAGATTTTCTTGATAAAACAACATCATAGTGAATTTCTTGTTATTTGCCATTTTAAAGCACAATGCCTTGACTCAATATGAAAATTTTAAATAGTCAAACACATCACTAATATGTAGGTTTAGTGGCTCACTTTTCATTCTGTGTTGGCGATCCAAATCGCTATCATTTTGTTGTCTGAACAGAGGGAAAACACGTTTAAATACAAACACTACTTTTGATATATCAAAAACAACAACAGACAACATTATGGCAAAACAGAAAAGAAAGACTATAGTACGTGTTTTCAAGCACAACCAAATAACCTCATGAGAACATTTCAGAGTAACTAACTTGGGAATGGTCTCGTATTCCATACGGTATATTTGCTAACCTGTTGAGCCGGAGCAGGTACATGATGAGCCAATCAGAGAAGAGCTTGTGGGACGACAAATCTTCAAGAGCCCACATCTAATACGATAAAAATCATGAAAAGAATGCCGTGAAAAAATCTAAATTACTTCTGAATAGATCCAATGGTTCTGAATATTTTTTGCTGTTGCAGCAGCAGCAGCATTTTGCATGTGGGTTACCTGCATACTAACAGATAGATGTATCTTTAGTTATATTTATCACTATTTTTTATTATCATGACTACCCTAAACACCCCAAATAGAAGAAACACATTGTCACTTCTTCGAAAACAAAATCTAAAAACAGGAATGTAACATACTGCCACTTCAGCCCCACCTGTGTGAACTTCCTGTTGTGAAGCTGCCGGGTTGAAACTTCACTGAGCTGCCTGAAGGTCATAGTGAAGTCTGACTGTGTGTCCTCCATCAACTGGAGAGACAAATCTCATTTGTACACAGCAAGTAAACAGACAGTGAGGATAAATTGATTTAGTGGACTGAGATGAAGAATATCCGTCACAGTGAATGTGCAAATCATCGTCCTTGACTCACCTTAAGCAGGAAAGCAATGAGGTATCCATCATACTCCTCTTCACCTAGGAGCCCCAGTTTAGCTTTAAATAGCTGGTGAATCCTGAAATACATAATATATTATTACTACCACTGCTTGGATATGGCATTATGGACAACGTAAAGAAAAGACGAATCATAATTTCACATGGAGCTCACCTCATCTGGTAAATATCAGCATATCCTTTTAAAATAATTTTAGCGCTGAGGAAGGAAAAGAAGACAAGTTAGTCCAAATGTGTGCTGTCTAAGAAAATCTAAAATGTCAAAGGGGTAAAAGAGTAGCAACAGCATCGGCTCAAACATTATTTTATGTTCCTTCTGTTTTTACCACAGTGAAAAATGACCTCTTTATTCAAAAGGTAAAATTGTATAAAGCAGAGGTTTCAAAATGTGAGGCGTGCCTCCCCAGGGGGACTCCAAACTGTTTCAGGGGAGCCTCAGTGAACGGAAGTGAAACACTATTACATTAGTTATCAAAAGGAGATCACATAGCCTAAATATTAGCCTAAATGTGTGTGTTTTGGCTAAAGAGAGAGTTCAGATATACAGTAATTTGGGAGAACTATTAGAGTAAAGTTATGTCAAACAGCAATATTAGGTATCGTGTCTATGGGATCAAAAAACATGATCATGATCCCATAGGCATCCAGGAATTGAGCGAAACTGATCAAGTAAACTAAGAGGAGGGGACTTGTCTGAGGGGAGGCCCACAGTCTCAGACTTTGAAAACCCCTGGTGTAGAAGGTTAACAGAAGTGTTATAAAGTGCACTTTATATTGGTGGCAAACAGAGGTCAATACAAGCTACATATTACTTTAAGTCCCCTTCTTACTCTTTCTGCTGTTGGTTAGAAAGCACAGGACTGAGTGCCATCAAGAGCTTCTCCAGATTGAACAGTCCGACGTTGGCCTGAGCTCCGATGCTGTATCTGCCCTCATCATCAGATGTGTTGGGGACAAAATCTGCAACATTACAGCTTTGTTTGACATTTGACAGGAGCAAGGGTGTTCAGTTATTTCAGTGAAACACAGACATGCATCATCGTACACACTTGGGTTATACGACTCCATGAAGCCAAATGGTCCGAAGTCGATGGTGATAGACAGGAGACTGAAGTTATCTGTGTTGCACACACCTGTTGTGATAGAGCGCAGTATATATCAGCAGATGTTGGTACAAACTGTACGATAAAATGTTCAGCCAGAAGAGGTTCTCACCATGTGCAAACCCAAAAGACATCCACTGGGCAATCAGATGTGCCGTTTCATTTACAACTGTGGAATAAAATACCTAGAAAAATGGAAATACAAAAAAATACATGTATGTATGTAAGTATGAAACAAGGAACTTCCGTATAATATAGTGAGTACAACATTATGTTTCTGTAAAGTAAAAACCCTCCTACAGTATGCCTGGATTAACTAGTTCACTCAGATTAGGCAGTGAACCAGTTTAATTTACATAAACCTGTTCATTATTTTCTATACTAAAGTATATGTATGTATGTACGTGTATTTGGTGAGCAAACTAATAAATGCATTTTTAACTTACCAAATATTTTTCTGGGTCATCGGAAGTGATTGACGAGAAATGTTCTTCAATCACAAAGTTCAACAACTTTCTAAAATCAAGACAGGAATAAAATTATGTTACAGGCGGTTGTATGCTGAACGCAATAGGAGGGCATAGAATGAGAAGAAAGCCTGAAAGGACCAACATTATGATCACGTAACCAGACTCACCTCAGGAGATCTATCTCTCCACTTTGAGCCAAAATTTCTAGAGATCCAATCCGAAACCAAGACTTGGCTAACCTCAGAACAACAGCTCCTGGTAAAAAGAAACTTTACTGAACATGTAATGTAATGAAACATTGAATGAAACTTATAACTTGGTTTTAAAGTATTTTTGCATGAACCCCTGTACCTCTCTCTGTCTTCACGTTGCCATTGTAGAATTGATCCCTCAGCGCCGGCTCGTCACTTATAATCAGACTGAAACAAAGCAAAGCAGATCAAAATCTGTTAATACAGATACTGGACTTCTACAGGATTCGTATCCATGTCATGAGAAGAAGAGAAAACAAATTCAGCAATTTTCAAGTGCTGAATTATTTGGGTTCTGGTAAACACTTTTAAAATATGTTGTTTTTCTCTCTACTGCTGCTTTGTCTTGTGTAAGTTAATGCTGTAAGCTATATAGTCTGGGTAACCGTTATATTGCCCAGTTATTATCAATATACATTACAGAAAAAAAACTACGCATGTCCTTGAAACCAATATTAAATATAACAAAGATTTTAATTAGTCACATTGCAAATGTTAACTATGTTTGTTGCCTTTGACTGATCACCTGTCCCTCTTCTCACCTGGCAGCCCTGCTGGTTGGAACACCCAGGTAATGCATGGCTTCACTACACAGGAACTCCCTTACAGAAGAACGGATCACAGCTCGACCATCTCCCGACCTGTACTCAAATTTTCAAATTCATTTACCTTACATTTACATTTATTCATTTAGCTGACACTTTTATCCAAAGCGACTTACAATATATATTTATTTCAGAGGTCGCAAGCCTCTGGAACATACTAGGGGTTGAGCGTCTTGCTCAGGGACACATTGGTGTCTCACAGTGGATTCGAACCCAGGTCTCTCACACCAAAAGCATGTTGCTTATCACCAACATGCAATGTTGCCAAATGTGGCAAAGTCAAACAGGGAGATTAAATGATTAAAAGGAAAAAAAGGATATGAGAGGAAAATAACCAACCTACCTTGAATAAGGTGTTTTTCCCGAGCCTTTAAGCTGCAGTTCCCATACTTCTCCTTTCCTGTGGTACATTTTACAAGGAAAATAAGTTAAAGCTTAGGCTGAAGATGCACCTTAAATATACAGTAGTTTGAATTTACAAGGAACCTAATTAAAATAAATTTCTCACCTGTTGGTATACTGACCAAGGGAATGTGCTCGACCATCACCCAGCTGACCTGCCCAGAAGCCAAACTAACGGAGAAGCAGAAACTTTAGTGTCACCAACTATGACTAGATCTAGTCTCAGGTGTACATGGGCATTATTATATTATGTTAAATGAAATTTACATAGACTTCCATGTTTCCTTGACTTTGTTAATCAACTTATTAGTAATTCAATTGATGACATATCTGCTGGGGTTAAACTGTATAGTATGTCAAAAACATAAAATATGATTTGATTAAAGGAACCAGTATAAGGTATAACTATTGACATATGACTGAAACATGGAGCTTGGAACACACCTGTTTTTATAAGAATTAGAAATGTTTTATATCTTTGTTGTAAAACATTTATTTCTGAATAACTTGGTGCAAAACAGTCCAATGTTAACTCTGTTGGTAATCAAAATATGTTGGATATTTTAAGTTTGCATATACGTAATGCAATCTAGCAAGGCTAAATCAAATAAACTATTTTGTAAGAAACTCTACCTGATGACCCCCATATCTGTGTGCAAGTGGTACAGATCCTGGAAGCAGTCTGCCACCACTCACATAATGCAGAAACTCATCAGACTGTGTTACAGCCGTGTCTACATCTAAGATCCCCTCAATGACATCCTGTTGAGACAAGTTGAAAATATAAATGAATATCTCTGTTTTTAAATACACGCTATGTGATGCTGAAGATGAGATCACAACGCCACCTTGGAAACTGCTGCCAGTCTCAACGGGCCTTTCAGTGGGGTTGGAGTGGATTTGGAGAATATGCAGTTCTTCACAGTGCGAACAAAGTTGCCATCAACCTCATCGATTGGGAATGCTTCTGCAGAGGACAGAAGGGTGGTGACAACATTTATTCAGATTAACATAAATATATTCGACCTGTAATGACATCAGAATCAGTTTTACCTATGAGCTTCTTGCAGGACACACTGAATTGGTCCAGGTCCTGTATGAGGTATGAAGCACTCGTGTTCCACCTGGATTTGACAGCGTCTGATAACTTTTTGTCATGACTGTGGCAGCCAGGGTCAGTACTTTGGCAAAACTCCAGGACATATATAGGTGAGAAGCTGGTCGCTGCTACTAGAGCAAAGACTAACACTGTTTGCATACTGCACGTTTCCACAGAAAGAGCAGTTGACTTAAAAGTACCTGTTCAAACTGCCATAGCTACAAATAAAATAGGGTAAGCTATGACTTCCAGCATTAATATTACCGTAGTGCAGTAATGTTGTAACGTTACTGTAGTGTAGATGAATAAGTAAGAAGTACTGTTAAGTGGCATGTAACAGAAATACACAAGAAAGTACAAACACCTAAAATTAGTACTTAAGTACAGTAATAGTGCTTAAATGTATCTAACCACGTTATTAGTTACTGTGCACCACTGGAAAGCAAATTATGAATCCTCCCAGGAAAGGCTAACATAGACTTTGAATAAACTTGTCAGTTTTTAAGTAACTTAAGACAATTAATAAACATACAACCAATGACGCCCATCCTAAAATGAAGCTGTAACATTAAACCTCCCTGTGAAAATAAAGAGGTAACTTAGGTTAACATAATTTAGGTTAATTCGTTAATAACCCATAAACATTACATTAGCTGTCAGCTACCTGTTACCCAGCAACTAGCCTCGTCCCAAATACGCTACTATATATCTGGAGACTTATAAGACGACACTTATTTGTAGCTTCATTTAAACACAAAACAACATCTAACACTGCCCGCCTGATAAACATCAGTTTTTAAGGAATTTAACTTCCTTGTTGAGAAACGTCATTAAGCCACGCCTCGTTGCTGTTTTCCGCTTCCGGTCCTTAACCTGTGCCAATGAGCACGCTGCTGGGGAACGAACATGGCGGGTCCGTGGTGGAGGCAGTGCCGGAGGTGGAGTACAAAGTGTACGAGCACGGGTTTATTTGAAAGCTTGTGGTGTTTGAAGGCCAGACCCGTGTCCGTCTCTGCGTCCTCTCTGCTGCGGTTATCCTGGAGCTCCGGGCCGAGGACCGAGGTGAGTGTGCGGCTGTTAGGAGGAGGAGGAGGGGAGTCCTGTCAAACCTGGAAGGTCATACATGCTGCCGAGCTGTCAGCTGCCAACACTGAATGGTGAACTTTTGTAATTCAGTGTCTCTGACATTTTCTACAACTGCTGTTTATCTTAAGCAAGAGCTTCCTGTTTTGTAAGAATCTATGAAGTGATTGGTGGCTTGTTCCAGGAAGTGTTCAGAGCTCACTCAGCCGACAGAAAGGTCAGGACTTGCTCCTTACATTACAGGGCACTTACACTAAGCCCAGTCCTTTACTTAGCCAGCTGTCCATCTGAATCCACCCTGTGTCTTGTCAAGTCCTCATACACTTAGATATATGGGTCAGTATCACTTTGGTGTCCTGTACATAAATAATAAATTTGCTGTGTTAACATACAAATCACTATGGAAGTGTTGGTTACATTGGGCTAAGTTTTTAATGTTTATAGTCGTCCAAAAGCATTACTTGGCTCTTTAGATTTGCATTAATTAATTTGGCATCGACTCACCTGTGTTACTCCAGATTTCCATAACAAAACAGTACAAATTAGAAACTTCATAATCACATCAGGGCTGTAGCTGGTATTTACAATACCTATAAAATATATTCACACCCCTTGGATGTTTCACCCTTTTTTGTTTCTTTTATACGTGAAATCATGGTCAATAGAATTTGCTAAGAAAACTCCTTTAATATCAAAGTGAAAACAGATTTTTACAAACTAATGTTAATTTATTAAAAACATATATATAAAGGTAAAGAAGATGACTGCATAAATATTGACCTCCTTTTAAAGTGACTGACCTAATTCAACAGAAGTCCAGCTAGTTGATGCCAGCAGTGTCACAATTAGTGAAATGGAGATCACCTGAATTCAGCTGATGTGTGTCAAGTGATTGTAGTATAAAAAAAACACCTGTGGCTGGGAGGTCCAGTCTCTGGTTCATCAGTATTCCTACTACAATTGCAACATGAAGTAAAAATAGGAACACTCCAAGAAACTCAGAGAAAAGATCCTTGAAATGTACAAGTCAGGAGATGGCTACAAAAAGATTTCCAACTCACTGGACCTCCCACAGAGTTCAGTTAAATCCGTCATTCAGAAATGGTGCAGCGGATAAGACACATGCCTTTGGTGTTGGAGACCTGGGTTGAATTCCCACTGTGATACATCCACCAGTGTGTCCCCGAGCAAGACACTTAACCTATTGCACATATTTGTTGTTAATTGTTGTTTTATATTTTGTCAATTTATATATTTATGTACACAATATTCTCTTCCATTGCAACACTAATCTGCACGACACAAACCGGAGTAATGCACATTTAAATAGCTGCCACATTGTTCTTTCTCTGCAAATAGTTGTATATTTTTCTCTATTCTTTTATTATTCTTATTTAACTTGTTTATTCTATATTTATATATTTCTACATTTATTTATGTCAACTGTATGTTTGTCTACGTGTAGCACCTTATCACCAAAGCAAATTCCTCGTATGTGGACTACAAACACTACAATCCTTCAGATTCTGATTCTGACCTCTAGTTGCTCCAGAGAAATGCGACCTCTGACATGTATAGCAGTTGTAAGTTGCTTCGGATAAAAGGTTCAGCTAAATGTAAATATAATGTAATATCTGAACTATCTGGTTTATTTTGTTTTATTACAGACAGACTGACTGGCTCTATGTAGAAAGTGTTGCATGTGGCTTGAATAACACACAACGTGACTTTAGGTTAACTTTAGTTAAACTGCCTTGTTTTGAACAAATCCAATCGAGTCTTTACATGTGGATAGAGGGGTGAACAATAACCTTATTTGGACACTTAGTGAATCTTTGTAGGTCGAGGAAGCATAAATAAACTACATTTTAAATAAGAGACAATGAAACTGCTTCAAGAATTTCACAACAATTCATTATTTGTATTTTTCATGTTTTATTATTGCAGGTAACTGTTCAATTGTTACTTCTGTAAATTTTATGTACGAACATGACGGTCTGCATGTTGTTAAAGGCTTCTCCGAGATGCATGGAATAACATTCTTGGGGAGAAATGCTAAATCTGATGGCCAAAAAGCACTCTCATTTCTAAAGTCTTATGGTCTCGTGTGCTTTGATCTTTCAGGGGCAGCCGTCACCTTTACCAACACAGATAAACCTGAAAACTCTAAGCTTTACCTCATCTTTCACCAGGTGAGTTGTCTTTGGTTGTACAAGGCTTTGCACTATAACCAAAGTATTTACTATTAATAATTTTCTATTATTTAAAGTATTGTTATAAAGGTCACCTTACACTGCCAGGCAGCTGCACCTTAATTAAGCAATTTTGGTTAAACATCAAGCGGTGCAATAACACACATTAAATTGTTGTAGTTACTTTTTTTCTAATGACCCCAGGAAGAGTGGCGGTTGCACTGCTAACAGCTAATGGGATAAAAATAAATTAGCAATAAATAATAGCCAATATTAGCCCGTTAAAGGTTATTTTGGCTATATGCCTTTTGAATTACTTTCTGCATATTTTCTTATTTTAGGGTATTTAGAATGAGTGCATTGTTTAAGATTTAACTTGTACTTGTGTCATTTGTCTCTCCAGACACAAGTCACGGTTTCTGGATCCCACATTACTCTCTTGCAGTTGCAGAAAGATGCACAGTGATGCGAAGCCGAAGGACCCCTTCGCATTAGCCCAGAAAGATTTAAAAAGTTTATACGATGACATCAGAAAGGTACTTTTCAATACAGAGTGTACTTGCTAGGTGTCTCTGCATATGAATTAACGTCCAGCTAACATCAGGCTAGTTAAACAATCCATGCAGCCTAAAGACAAGAGGACAACTAAACAAAGCACATTTATAGCTTATCTTGAGTCAGAGTACTATCAGTCTATTTTGTTAAAATTTCTGCTTGGGTTTGAATTTTCAGCTGCAGGGACAGTTCAATAACACAACGAGTAAGCCATCCAAGTGTTGTCATCTCCAAAAGAGTATTTAAGACAGAAATTTTGATATGTAAGACATTTGACTGTCACGTGGTGTTATATTATATATATATATATATATTGTTGAAATAAAATTCATATATTTTATTACTCGGCCTCACAGGAACTATTTGTATCCAAAGATGAGCTGAAGTATCTTTGTGACTACTACTTTGATGGCAAAGGCAAGGCCATCCGACCAATGATAGTTGTCCTGATGGCCCGGGCACTCAACATCCACAGCAACAGATCTGGGTAAAATTGGACCACTCCACTTTAGACAGTTCAACAAAATACAACGTTTTACTTACTGCTACTGCTAACCCACAGTGACCTTTGATACAGTTCAGAGTGTTAAGGCACCACACCCTGTCATTAAAATATTATATGAAGCATAATCCAGGGTTTTATTTCATCTCACTTTCTGCAATCTGTTGTCTTTATTTGTCCTCTGTAGAGATTTGCTCCCAGGGCAGAGGGCCATAGCTATGATCTCAGAAATGATCCACACTGCCAGCCTGGTGCACGACGACGTCATAGATGGATCAGACAAGCGAAGGGGAAAGAGAACAATCAATGAAATGTGGGGTGAAAGAAAGGTAAGCGGAATCAAATCAGCAACAAAAAAAACCTCCGTTCTTCCCTTTTCTCCTCGCATCATATTTCCATTAATGTCATTCTCCAGGCTATCTTGGCTGGAGATTTCATCCTCTCAGCTGCCTCCATGGCCTTGGCTCGTATCGGTAACAACACAGTGGTAAAGGTGTTGTCTCAGGTGATAGAGGACCTGGTGCGAGGTACAGTAAACTGTTGCCATGTCAGTAATAGTCTTTATTTAAGTTGTACTTAAAGCTGGATTAAACACATTTGCACATTGGAAGCTGTAGTAGGAGCAGGAGCTGTTTAAAATATCTGTCACTAGAATCCACTTATGTCCATTAACAAACTTTAATGTTGGTCGTGCCTCCAGGTGAGTTCATGCAGCTGGGTTCCAAAGAGAACGAGAACGAGAGATTCAAACACTACCTCGAGAAAACCTTTAAGAAGACAGCGAGTCTCATTGCGAACAGTTGTAAAGCAGTATGTACGTTCTGTCTCCCACAAATATCACTGAGTCGGAGAAAAAGCATCGGTTTCCACACTTACTGCGTTTTGTTGACTGTTGCATCTCTTTCATTCAAGGTATCCATCCTGGTAAACTCTGATCCTGATGTTCATGAAATAGCCTACCAGTATGGGAAGAATGTTGGCATCGCATTTCAGGTAATTTCGTATTTTATTTTGCAGATGTGGTTGCTGATCTGTTGTTTAATAGACAGGTGAGACCCAAAGCTCTATTAAAAATGATAATTTTCTTTAGTGGAAGGATGTCTCCATACATTTGGTTTTAATCCTTGACATAATGTTATGTAGAAAGAAAGTCTATAGGTTTTTGTAAAATAATAATACAAGTAAATTTTGTGTCCTGTAGCTGGTGGATGATGTCTTAGACTTCACATCAGGAGCCAATCAGCTGGGGAAGCCTTCGGCTGCAGATCTCAAACTGGGCTTGGCCACAGGCCCGGTCCTGTTTGCTTGTCAACAGGTGGGTGAGACATTGTTGGTCATTTGTGTGTGCATGTCTGTTACACACACCATGCGTCACCGCTGTCTGTCTTAACCTCAATTTCTTTCTGCCTTTTCAGTTTCCTGAGCTCCATGCAATGATCATGAGACGCTTTAGCTCCAAAGGAGACGTAGATCGAGCCTGGCAGTACGTCCTTCAGGTATGACCAATCATACATTGTAAATAAAGATTAGCAGGTTTCTTAAATCTCAATTCTGAAATGTGTTAAATGTAAGGCCTTGAAAAGTCTCAAAGCTTACTGATACAAGCTTTAACTTAGGGCTGGGCAATAAAACAATCAATAAATTCAATAAATGTTTGATTTAATTCATTTGAATTCCAAATGAATTAGCTTTTTTTTTTTTTTTAATTTTGTTGAAGAAAATGGACTGGAAAAAGATTTTAATTTTAACTCATGCAAGATTTTCAATATGTTTTACCTCAGATTTGTGAAGTGATCCACTGTTTGGCATCAAGTATAAAGTTTCTTGAACTTTCACTCGGGAGCAAAAATCTGCCTTTAAACTCCAAAGAAACAATGATTTGACATTTATCGTGGTAATTATCGATATTGAACGATATGAACTTTTTTGCAGTGATAACATTTTTGTCCATATCGCCCAGCCCTACCTTAACTAGACTTTAAAAATATCTGCTTCCTTTGAGATATTTTTATTGCAAATTAAGGTTTAAGATGCATTAAGGATGATTAAAACCTTAACACATCATAACCTTACACAAGCTGTGTGTACCTTTAGTTGGTGATGGAGGCGGCTGATTTTAGTTTGTACAGTGCTCTTTGGTTTTGACTGATGCACATTTCCCTGATGAACAGTATAATTCAGTGATAAAACAGCTGAGATTCACAAAATAATCAAACAATGCAATCTGTGAGTAACTGTGAAAGAGAAGCAGAGCTTTGTCGGTACAGAACATAAATGCTTTAAACTTTCCTTTAGGTAGATGGAAGACTAAAACAATGTGACAACGCCTTCTTTGTTCTGTTTCAGAGTGATGGCGTGCAACAGACCAACTACCTGGCCCGGCGCTACTGCCAAGAAGCAATCAGGCAGATCAGCATGCTCAGGCCGTCGGCAGAGAGAGACGCCCTCATCAGGCTCACTGAGATGGTCCTTACCAGAGACAAGTGAACCTTCACTGCCCGGCTTCACTTCAGGCAGCTATCTGTACAAATCAACTCTCCTCCTCTCTCCCTCCCTGCGTCTGCAAGGGCCAGGGTAGGACAAAAACGGTGAGAAGCGGAGGATAGGAGTTTGGTTTGGAAGGACCCCTGCTGCTGGTTTTGGTGCCGACTCTGAATTAATATGGCAGCAAACTAATTCATCACAACACTTAATCAAAACAGCACAGGGGTCTCTCTGAAACGATATCTTTTCATGGCGCTCTCAACCTCTTCCAGAAATATACATGTGGGTGAGCTGCTTCATAATGATATACACATGGTTTTTGTGGGGAAGAAATACATTGGATGTCACTAAACTGCATACAGTACTGTAACTGTAACAACCTCCCATGCCTCAAACTAGTCGACTGTGACTGACAGTTTGTTACATGCCGATCTGTGTGACTCCGAACGCAATGGAGGTGAAACATTGTCTTGGATTTGTGTCATTGTCCTTGGTGATCCGTCCACACCTCAGAGGCCAAACAATCATGTGTCTTGTGAAATGTTGCAAGGTTCCTGCAAAGTGCACTGTAACAACAAAGGCCTTAACATCTACAATGACTCTGTGCTCAATAAACCTATTGTTTATTATAATCCATGCCTTTGCTATTTTTTGATTCCCTCAAAGTGACCACACATGCATGTTGTACATAGAATTGTTTATTATAAAAGACTGTACATTAACTTTTCAATCAACATATTATATGTACAAATGAAGGGCAGACAGAGATATCAGTATTTCTACCTATGAAATTGAGCCAGAAGATTTTTTTACTAAAGCAAATGGGCAAAATATCAAGGCATTAGCTGCAGTATCCTTAAATCGCAAATGGTGACCAGTGCATTTAGAAGTCAAAAATTAGGTAATGTTAGATGTAAGTTAACAGAAAAATACAATTATCAAGATGATTTGTAGACCTGAGTGACAGCTAATATTGATTGGTTGGTTTTACTTGAGTTAGAATATGTACACCTGTGTAGCCCAGAGGATTTCATGTTCAGAGCATTCAACATGGTCCTTGAACCTGGAGCAGGTCACTGTTGCTTGGTGAAGACTGAGGAGGTATTACAGTTGTTTATTGGTCTATATTACATCTGAATTGTCACATGGCAGTGTAGGGCACATGGTTACCAGTCCAATTATCACTGCACGCCACCTGCTGTCTATCAGAGCCATAGTCCAGTATTGCCAATGTTACCAATAGATCCTACAGACTTTGTGGATTAGTATAAAGTTAACAGTGATGTGACAATTTTAAAATGCTTGGTAGTAATCGAAAAATGGAATGTGATATCTTGCTTCAAATGGATCTAAATGCATGAAAAAGTAAACTCCATTTCCGTTTTTCCCAACGCAAATCAAATGCAAGTCTGCATTTAGAGGGTGAGACCATGGGAAAACCTGAAATTCACTTCAGAGTCTAAAAAGTTCAGTGATTTCAACAGTCATAAAAATTAAAAAGGTGATTACATTTACAACATAATGGAAGCATAATGGCAATAAACTTAAGATTACATTATATCGCTTAAACTTTTACATGCTTTCACGCCAAGACTGATTTTTCAGGAGCAATTGTTTCTTTGAAATACCATATACAGTATTTAATCTTGATAACTGACAGGCCATCTGCATTATTTTTTTACGAATGAGCCCTATGGAGTCGTGGAGGGCACCACTAATGAAATCTATCATAAATCGACATTCACTGAATTCACATTACATAAACCCACGTGGCTGCAGCTCACATTATATACAACGGACAGCAGAAACACTTCAACCGAAGGTGTTTACATGACATTACAATTTTATTTGTTCCATCAACGGATTCCGTTCTGAATCGCAACTTTTTCTCCAGGCAAGATGATGTCCTACAACTGTGTGACCATCGTCTTTGAGTTCAACCGGTGTGAGCATGTGCAGTCCAATTCTTTAGAAACTTTTTTTAAAAACATAATCCATAAATGTCCCCCAACCCGCCCATATAACACCAAAATAAACTAAATAGATATTACTTTTCATTTTATTTGCAATCAGTAAGGGAAAGAACATTCTGTCATATCAAAAGGGGATCATACAGTTATGTCTACGCGTCTCAGGAGTCAAGGTTGCTGTGGTCAGTCGCTCAGTGGATTACGATATGACTGAATAAATAGACTGTACTGTTACTGCGAAGTCCCTTCAGTCGGCGTAGTGCATGATGGACTCTACGTAGTTGCCGGGGAACAGGCCGGTGACGCCGTTGCAGACGCCCTCGAACCAGCCGTCATCGTTCTTCTTGATGACATAAATGATTGCCCCCTCCATGAAAGACAACTCGTCGTCCTTGTCCTTGCTGTAGTCGTAGATGGCCACCACTGGGGGGGGGGGGGGGAGAGAAAGGGAGATGTTTGTTCACGACTAGTGGTGAGTATCCAGAAATTGGTTGCACTCTATTTCTTTTTATGAGCAAACCTTTCTCGTTGTAGATCTTGGGCGCCCAGTGTGGGTCTCCATCAGCGTAGGGGTCGCTGTACTGCACGACGGCCGCATCCTCCTCCTCGTAGTCAACTGGAGGAGGCGGCGGAGGGGGAGGAGACTCGTCAAACATGGGCAAGTCATCTGGAGGCGGAGGGGGAGGCGGAGTGGGAGTATCTGCAACTGGTGAACAGAAACAGGAAATGAGATTACTAAATTGATTTTCCTTGTGAGGTTCAAAAGGTTAAGGATCACAGGTCATCATGAGCCTGGTGCTGGAGAGGGCGGCGGCGGTTGAATCATGCAGAATTAATAAGACATGCACAAGAGTGTGTATGGAAGGTATTTGAATATTAAATTCATCAAGCAGGCGACATAACTGTTAGGACTTCCCATGGAGAATTTAATAGGATGACAAACTGTAAAAGCCTCTCAAGTGGTTTGTCCTCTTGATGTGGCTCTTAAACTATTCAGGCACACATATAGGGGGGAAAAAGAGAATTGCCCATGATTTATGAACACTTCAATGATCTTATTACATTATGAGTCATGCTATTTAGTAGGTTAGAAGTTCGTATGACAGCATCTTTATAGGAATGTAGATTAACCACCACAGAAATCTTAAGTTGCTTTTCGTCAGTAATATTTAACCATATAGCAGGTTTTGGACCAGCAGGAGGCAGCAACGAGTCCCATCTTCTCCGGTCCTCTTTTACAGAGACCTTTGGCACTTTTCCCCTTAAACATTATCATTCACCTCAGCTCAACCCTGCAGCGCTACAAGAACATTCAGCATATGAATGCCAAGCTTCAGTCAGCAATAAAACCCCCTGCATGACTCACTAAATCAAAAAAAAAAAAAAAAAAAAAAACAGTAGGTGGCAGCCTCGACAGTCTCAGTTGCTTGCCTTTCCACTGCACATATTTTAAAAAGAGGGATTATTCCAGCAGCTGTGTATAAACCCCCTACTGCTAGCAAGAAACTAACAAAGCTGTGTTCCATGTAGTTTCATAGCAGAAGAAATAAATCTTGTCTCCAAACACAAGATAAAGCTACTTATAAAGTTATATAAACCAAGACGAGACTCTAATGAGACACATTCTTGGATGGTTCATTGTTGCAAGAGGTTGGTATTAATTGTTCTAAACAGATGGGGGAAGAGGATGAACAAGCACAGTGCATGCCGGGTGTTCTGGAAGTGGCAATAGTTGGCACAGATAAAGAGAAAAGTATGTCTTAGCCTCTTCACTTACTGCTCTCCTGCATCCTGGCCACAAAGCCAGTCAGAGGTATCTGTGGAGTCAGCTGGGGCATGGGGGGAGGAGGAGGAGCGATAGACACTGAAAGCCAGCAGAGAAAAGACAGAAAGGCAAAAAAAAAAGAAAAGAGAAAGCCCATCAGTCACCAAGAATGTACAGACGACAGATAAGAGTGCGCCCCCAATCCCAAGCAAACACCACAGTGACACACACCAAAGACATACACACTGCATGAAGTGTGAGCTTGTTTACATCTAATAGGACAGAGTGATGTGCAACAGAGAGAGCTGAAATGCTGGGTCAAATTATTTAACCTGTCGGCTAACAGAAACTTTAAAATGTGAACAATCTCATCTGGAATTTATAAAGAGACAATACTCCTCAGATTATTACATTCAGCTATCTGTAGCGTCTCCACAGATCAGACACTAGCGTTGTAAGGTTGAAAACTTCAGTGACGTTTGTGAGTGTGATGAGATTTCACATGATATCTGGCGATCACTGAGGCCAGAGGATAAAGTGCAGATTACGTCCGATTTCTGTCAAATGGTTCCCGCTCATGGCTCTGAAAGAAGTGGGGGCCAATGGCCAGAAGGAGGCACTGTTTGCCTTGGATGTTAATCAACCTCAACCCCAACCCTAGGGAAGCCTGCTGAACCCTCTTCACCCCAGCTGGCGTTATGTACAGAGTACTTTGAATTCTTATTTAACCATTTCCGAATTTTCACTGATCATTTGATCAATTCCAAGTTAGAGACACTTGAAACCTGAACAGTGGAAAAAAACATTATCCACTGGTTCAGTAAATGCACATCTGGGCTAATGATGGAGATGAGGTACTAGAACCCCTGGCATTAACATGCAGTGTGTCTCATGCCTTTTTCCTGAGACACACTGCATGTTAATGCCAGGTGTAAATGCACACAGACCACATTGGAATGCAATCTGAAGGGGGTCTGGCTCCCATTGTGATCTGATCTCAGCCAGGTGTAAATGTAACCCATACAGTGTGACCACATTCTTAGGGGAAAAAATCCTCCCAGCAAGTTGAAAGGTAACCTAACTCTGCTTCTTCCTGCTATCTCAAGCTGCAGACAGAAGCATTAATTAGCAAGTCTTCTCTTAAAAATAAGTGACATCCATCCATAGCAATACTTTGCTCAACCTGTTTGCTGACAAGTCGGCTAGCCCCGCCTTACTAACTTGCATATTATTCTGCGGGCAGAATAACAAACAGAAGAGTTGTAAATGCAAAGACTACATCAGATGTCGTAACCCAGACAACGTATCAAGATACTGATCAATACTAGGTAAAAAAAAGGGGATTAGAAGATAGGAATCAAACCCATGTGATGTACAGAAAACTGCATTTACCAGGTTAACTTCTGACCATGCTTTTACACGAGGCTAGAAACTTGTACTCTGCGTTGTTAGCAGACATTGATTGTCTGGACTGTATCTGCTTTAGAACCCAAGGACAAGGCAGTCTGCATCAATATTAAAGGCTGAAAAAAAAAGTACTTTCAGACTTAAAAGGGAAAAGTCTGTCAAGAATTGGCAAGTCTGACCTTCAGAAAGCAGTGATTCACTTGCAAATATGAAATATTGGGATATGGCTTCAAAGGTTAGCTTGCTTTATTTTTTGATGGTGCATGAAGTTTTTTGTTTCAATGTTTCTTTAAAGCGGGCTGGGACTGGACAGAAGGGCCTTACTTGAGTTCTGGCCATAGCCAGGAGTGCCTCCATTAATATGAGGCTGCTGTTGTTGTTGTTGTTGTTGTTGTTGCTGCTGCTGCTGCTGCTGCTGTAGTTGTTGCTGCTGCTGTAGTTGTTGCTGCTGCTGCAAGGAGAACTGGGAAGTGACTGACGGCGCCCGGCGGTAGGTGCCCGTGGCCGAAACCATAGAGACAGAGGAGTTGGAGGGGTTGTGCCGCGAAATCTGCCGCGAGATGGTTCCAAACTGGGACATTGGAGCAGGGCCCAGACCAGGCCCAGGGGCCACCACTAGAAGCACCCAGAGACAGGGAAGGATGAGATGAAAGATAGGCAAGACCGAAGAGGAGAGGGGAGGGGGGGGGGTTAGACAGAGGAGACAGAAGAGGGGGGAGCACCCAAATCATGAATCATCAAGATCGTAAAAGATAATGTGAGCTTTCAAATTCTGATTACAGCCCCACACCTTATGAAAAGACAATCAATAACCAATTAAAGAAAGCAGGTGAGCTAGAGAAGTAACAGAAATTGTTAAATGATAACAATATTACACACATATTTCACAAGGGTAAAATCCCAAGAGGTCATCTGAATAAATCCTGCACCTGAGGGTTCTTTAGAGATGTAGCAAAGGAAAAGAGAAGACAGCAGCAACAGAGCAGCCTGATCCTTCAGGTTTCAATGGCAGTGAAAATAACACTTTTCAAAGGAATGATTATATGTCAGTTTGATCGCAAGGAGAGGGGGAGTTCATGATTGAGTGCACACGTGTATCATTACACTGGCTGTCTAAGAATAACTGAATCATCTCTTCGAACAACATTAAATATGCTTAAATATATTAAGATTATAGATGCAGTGTGTGTGTGTGTGTGTGTAAGACAAAAACATAGAGGGAGAGAAAGGGTTAAAGAGAGTATTTCCTGTTCACATTTCAAGATAACAAGCTGCCTCTCAGGAGAGGCCCTGCTCTCTTATAGGGATGGGTGGAACCAGAGGAAGTAAAGCTTCAGAGGAACACAGGAGCAAACAAACTTCTTCATATTGTCGCCGGCAGAAGTAATTATAGTTGAAAGCGCGCGATGTTCTGAGGATAAAATGTGCATGTTTCAAGTGATCATCTTGCTCGAGATTGCAGTCGATCAGATATAAGCAGCCACTGTACAAACATACACACATAAAATAGTTGTTACTAATTAAAAAGCACAGCTCTGACAACAAATCAAAGCCAGTATCAGTCAGTGACTCCATGTCCATGTAAATTAAAGTTACATTAGGCAAAATTTAATGTTTGCAGCACTCAAATAGATGCTTTAATGTTTTGGAACTTCATTATCCAGAAATCATTATGTGCCATCAGCCGGCTCACCATATATCAGGTATAAATTCATCATCTAATGCACCTGGACTGGGCTATATGTAAATACATAACTTCCTTAGTTCTTAGTAACTACTAGCTAATTTCAAAGTAATGATTCACTAAATCAGGTTGCACCATTAAAAATGTCTTTGCTAGCAATGACTTTGTTAATGTGTAAACCTGTTGCTAATAAACATACGGCATGTAGTGCTGTCCAGTCTAAAGAAATAAACTATCATAACAGGAAGTTAGAGCAGAATCAACAGCTGACAACCTTTATTTTTTTATGTATTTATACATGCATACATGGGAAAAAAAGTGTTTCAGAGTTAGGAATAGGCCAACTCTAACTATCCAAACATGCTAACCTAATCAACGTTATTTTGTCATTTAGCTAGGCTAATGTTGTTGGCATGGTGTTTTTTTGTTTTGTTGTTAAATGTAATTTCAAATATCTCCAGTTTATACACTTATTAAACAGATATTTTGATCAAATCAGGTCAGGTATGTTGACAATATAATCTAAACGGGTCATATATTTAGCTAATGTTAGCTTTGTCAGTTGGTTCAGTTAGCTACACTAATATCTGGCAGTTGCTGGGTGTAAAATATTAATCTGTACGAAATAACTTATTTATGTGGTGCAACCGGTTTTAATTTAGTGATGCGTACATTTCCACGTTATAAACTTACATTACAACTGGGCTACGTTTGATGTTAGCTGGTGCAACCGGCTCCAGATCTGCCTTTTATGCAAATAAAATTGCCAAAAGGGTTCTTCAGTTATGATTTAAGCTAGAATCTGGTTTTGCCTGATGTAGCTTTACCTAAAATTACTTTTCTGGTAAAAAAAGTAAAAGGAACTCGCATCAAACATACCTGTGCAAAAGAAGTCTCAAACTCAAATATTTGTATGGAAATACTGCTCACATACAGATGGCCAGATGGCTTCACTTTATTCTATAATTTAGGTTGGTAAAAGTACTGTACTCAGTCAGAGCGGATAGCCAACAGGGTTGGATATTTTTCTAGATATACAGTAGCTTGAGGTAAAATGCAGTTTTAGTCTTTACTTACTAAGCCAGGCCTTAGGTGATATGAGACTTCTTTATTAGCCAATTACAAGAGATCTGTGAAGAATAAGGGAGTACCACCACCACCACCGATGATTGAGAAAAATGTTACTGAATATAATAAAAAGCCAGACATTTTCTCACAAGAGTATGTAACCTGTTGTGTCTTTGAACAGAAGCACATACAGTCTGTTCACACTGCAAGCAAGACAATCATCAAGCCATTTCTTCCAGAGCTGAACATTCGGAGAATCTGGCTGATATGTGGAAGGTGTCAGCTGTCATGAGCCAATAAGATTTCCATTCCTCTTCATTTCCTAAATAATGTTATTTCATCTAATGAGCCATAGTTCTTCCTAGAAAGTGCAAGTTATGCTAAGAAATTAAGAATATTCAATTAAATTCTTTTCAATTTTGTGCTTTAAATTCAAACAGCAGAAATAAATATCTCAAATGAAGTTTGAAGAAGAGCTGCATCTATTACTTAAGTTTGAAAGTAAGCATTAACTAACTAGTGGTTTATAGCTCATCAATTTACAGCAAATTAATGTATGGGCAGCCTAATTTTGTTTGGACAAAACAAGCCCCACCGTGATGACATGATTCCACATAAGAAAATCAGAAGATCTAGATTACAGTGTGTACAAACAGTCAGACATCCATCCAGACGCACAGCACCCTGATTTGTACATCTCCACCATCCGGGCAGCAGAAGAGACAGGAGCTGCCTCTGACGTCGAGGAGTCTCACCTATAGGTGGTGGTGGTGCTGGGGGGCCGAACCCGGCCAGGGGAGGAGCGGGAGGTGGTGGGGGAGGCGGAGGAACTCCCGGGGGAGCGAACATGGGCGGGACTGAAAGGAGTATTTACATTAGTAACCATTTAAAGCAGAGGCAGAACAGAGCCTGGCCTCGCTCGCCTCCTGCACCTCTACACTTTTACATAATATCACATCTCTCTACTCAAGAACCCTTCAGGGCCGGAGGAGCACCTCGACTTTGTCAAGGCGCAGTGCTGCTCCACACACACACACACACACACACACACACACACACACACACACTTCTCTGTGGTATGAATTGAGTGTTTCCATAGCGACCAGCTTACAGGGAGAGCTGTGGTTAGTACTGTGCTGCTGGCCCAATCCCGGCGAGGTAAAAACGGCTGCTACATAAACCTGAAGTATTTCTTGTTCAGCTGAAAACATTTGCAAAAGTTAAACACAACAGCATCTAACGCTTGTGTCTGGTGTAATGCAGTGCTATGTGTAGCTTGTGCGTGGTGTTATGTGGGCCTTACTGTTCCACTATAAAGCAGCAGGCCTAACGCAGCTTGGCCTATTTACACAGTAGGATAGAGAATCAACTGTGCTTAGAACACAATGGGCCTCCATAATCCCCGTCTGGTAAACATAGGCTTTGTGTAGCATAGTGTCACAAACTGCAAATAGCAATGGTCATGTTTACATCATGTCAAGTAATGCCTATTACTGCCATCACATGTATATAATATGTACAGAAATAAACTTGTTTCCTGATGTTTGTTGCTTTGAATTTCTCAATTGGGCAAATTACACAAATACTTAAATTGGACACAGACATGTTTACAGTTTAATATATATACACACACCAAAGTAAACTCTCAGCATAGGCTGTATTCTCATAATTGCAGGTCAATGTTTAGAGTCTGTGGACTATAAATAGCACATTTTTTTCATACTCAAACATGTTCCTTTAACCAGCGTTGGTACAAAAAATGAACAGAATTGTTAGGTGGGCTAGGAGCACTATAAGGCAGGTTTTACAAAATGCCTGAAGCTAGTTGAGTACAATCCTGCACTCACTTAATAGCAAGGAGAAAGGCTGACAGGCCTGTGTTAACTGTCAGTGCACGATGTGCAGCTATAGCAAAGCTCACCTGGTCCAGAGTTGGGGATGGAGGGTGTAGGCACGGCGATGGGAATGCCAGTACCGCTGCTGCCGCTGTTCTCCCTACTGCTGCTACCCCCGCTGCTTCCACTGAGGGAGGAGACAGACAGAAGAGAAAGAGGACATCGTTTTATTCAGGGCAACCTGCTCAGACTGCAGAGCAGGTTAATACTGCAGATAAACGGACGGCGCTGCATATGTGCTATTGTCCTATTTAGAATTCTGAGACTGCAAAACTTCATAATCGGCCTTTAAAGTACAGCAAGCATCGGACTTTCCACATCTTCTCTCACACTGATTGTTTCTGTCTATTGGCTTGTTAGGAGGGAGCAGCAGAGTGACCCGCCTAGGTGAGTAGGACATGAGTGAAGACTTTTGTTTTGAATCAGTCAGACTAACCGATTAAAATAGAATATAGTCCAGGTTTAAAAGTAATAGTTTACATAAACCACCTAAAAATATCTTGCTTTAGATTGTCCACAAACTTCCAGTGACTATCATAAGCGCTCTGTGTTTTTAGTCTAATAATAAGTTTTGCTTTTATTTAGCAGCTGACATTAAGAAGGGGTGAATCCAAAACTACAAAACACTTTGTTTGGCAAAGGCTCATATCATGTACAACAATCTATTCAAATGCTGTGGAGTTAGTGAATTAACTACAGGAAACAAAGACATAATGCATGCCGGCTTTATGAGAACAGTGTTCACACAGCCACAGATGCTGCTAATGTAGCCAGTCAATATTAACAGTGCTGATACAATTAACTGATTGAACGTTAGTCAATTTACAAAATAAATGTGATTTTGTCACATGTGAAATGCGCCCATATGTGAAAGTTTCATTGCTGAAATGTGATTGTTTCTGAAATCAATTCATTGCTGAATTGGATGATGGAGAATTCTTTACTTTATATATTTTTTCTGGTCCTAAAGGCTGCATTACAGTAAAGTGATAGTTAATTCACTAATTTTACAGTTCTAGTTAAGAGGCAGGATAAGCAAATAACAAATCACTTTAAACTTGGCCATCATATCCACCTCTCTAATTTACCGCCTCTGAGGATATAGGGCATGGGAGTATAGTATGTATGTCAGCTCTGCTGTGGCCTGTATAAGCGTCGTTTCACCCTCTGTTTGACCCCAGGGCTCTTAGATCAATGTTCTGGCCAACTAAATCCCCCCTCTCCAGCGCTCAATCACTCGCTCGGGCCAGCCTTGATCCTCATTTCTGCTCCAGCCCCTCACCCCACCCCTTTCTGCCCCTTTCATCCCTGCTTTTCAACTGATACATCTCCCTACCTCTCTCCCCTAACCATCCCTCGACCTCTTTGCCTGTTAAAATGATTCCCCATACGTCTCCCTCGCCCCTCACCCCCAGTCCCCTCTTATTTCTTCCATCCCTCTGAACCCCTGCTCGCTCCCACCTCCCCCCACATCTCTCTCCCCTTTTCCAATCATCCCCCTTTTCTCCTCTCTGATCTGTGTCAGCTGAGCCCTGGGGCATTCCAGGCACAGACAGCAGGGGTTACCCCTCTGAAGGATGTTGGTGGCAGTGGGAGCTAAGTGTCTGCGGGAATAAAGGCTAAACAATATTGTGAAGTGAACGGCATACTTCACTCCCCCGTCTGCATGTTCTGCATTTATCCATTCTAATCCCTCTATAACTCACCCGTTCCTTCGCTAACCCATTTATCTCTTCCCCAGCTTTTGCTTTGTTTCAACCATAGACTGTATGGCTTCAACTCACTCGCTGTGAAATAAAAGCACTAGGCTCCATTTCTTCTGCTCCAGCTTCCTGCCTGCCTCGCTCATTCAGCCTCTACTCAATGCAGAGTTGTTTATAAAGCAACTGTCTGTGACATGTACAAAGTCAATGCAAAGACGCCTTGAGCCGCAATTTCCTGTCAGGCGGTGCGAAGGAATTCGGGTGAGTCGAATATTTTCAACTCAATCAAGAAAGTCGCATGAGGCTGAGTCGCGATAACCTATAAGTGTTGCGATTATCCGTACGTCACCGAAGGCTTCAGAGCGATGTGTGGAGAGGGGAGAGCGGGGGATTGAAAGTCTGCTGGTCGACGAAGAGCAGCTAAACCTGGGGGAGAGGAGCAGGGAGCAGCGCTCCAACCTTTGGACAAATAAACACCTGTAGTCGGGCTGGATTATGCTCTAACGACTACGCAGTTTACTCGCAGGAGGAGCTCGGAGTAAACTGCTTTTATTAAATTAGTTTTTTACTTAAGTTTTTGGGATTACAACGTTGATTTATCTTCACTGGAGCTTCTCAGCAGCTAGCCTCCGTGCACATCCGGTTCCAGTGTTGTTGTCAGCGTCGTTAGCTCTGTCGGACTACGACTTAATATTTATATAAAAACCGGACAAAACTGGACATTACTTGGAGAAAAGAAAGCGTTAAACTACCCGAGTTCAGAAAACATGTGTCTATAACTTTATTCCAGCTATCATTGTACTTTACTGTGACCAAGTTACCATAGCCTAGCCATGATCGATCCAAACTCCATTCAGAAAACAAACATTTAAGAAGTTGTTGTCCTGCTGTCTTGCTGACAGACCTGACAAGGCATGAATTCATATGTTTAACAAATCTGCATCATGTTGTAGTTATTTCGGCATCAGTTTAATCCGTTTATTGCTATTTAATCACAGCAAAATGTTTACTTTGGGTTCATACAGCTGTAGTAATGGCAAGTTGTGTTTATTCATGTTATCGCGTTAGAATCGCCTTCTCGCGTTGTGTGTGAACACTTGCAGCGAGGAAAGCGTCGCGAGGGGAAAATTTGGTTTGAATGCCGCATTAGAGAAGTTCCAGCTCACTTGCTCACAGCTGACAAAAATCCCAGGAGCCAAATGAAGAAAAACACACTGTTCTCAGTGAAGGGAACAAAAACTAAGAACAATATGCAAAAAGTATGTGCTTAACCATTGTGACATCATAGGATATGACATAAGCAAGATCATTGACCTGCAGCACCGAGAGCCCCTGCACACCCACCGTTTTAGATTCTGCATGCGCAAGTTTCAACTGAAAATAGCGGTACAGGAAACGGTAAAATACGAGTGAAAAAAGACCAAACAAAAACAACGCATCTATCTCTGTGTGTGTGTGTGTGTGTGTGTGTGTGTATGTGTAGGCATACATCTTTTATAAGTAGCCCAGAGCATAATCTAAAAGATGAAAAAGAGTGAAAGTTCCTTGCTTACAAAGACTGACAATAGTTACTGAGGCTTTAGATGTGCATAAGTAAGAGACCCGGATTCAATTCCCCACTGTGACACATCCACCAATGTGTCTCTGAGCAAGACTCTTAACCCATAGTTGCTCCAGAGGCGCGCAACCTCTGACATATATAGCAAATGTAAGTCACTTTGGATAAAAGCTAAATGAATAAATGTAAATGTAATAAATGACCTAAAACGCTTTAACATGGGGGGGGGGGGTTGCTTCTTGAAGAATTGGCATAAGATAAGTTACGCCAAGATACAAGATAAATTACGCCAAATTCAACTATATTGCAAAATATTTTAAGACCACTTGTAAAATTAACATTCAGCCATCTTGCAAGAACAAATGCACTGAGCCTGCAGATGTTATATAGGATGGTTCACAATTATGGTTAAAATGATTAAAAAGTATTGGTGGCATCACTCCAGCAAATGACGTAGGCGTGTTTGCCGGTTCAAGGTTTTAGATATTTAAAACTTATTTAAAACCTTAGCCCCTTGACCCTAATTACTTTGCAATTTGGTTTAAAATGGACAAAAGTGGAAGGATAGTAGTTGTAGCTGGCACAATTCAGAAAAAGTGGGAAAGGCACATTGGATTATCTGGATTTATTGCATTTTGAACCATCTTAAATGCAGCCTTTTAATGTGGATACTAGTAGTCAGGATACTATGGTGACTGTAATGAGCACGTTTTCTTAAACGATACCTCAATAGGACAGTATTATCTTTCCCGCAGAAAGATATTAGATAATAACAGGGAACACACAGCAGGAACATGCAGACGCCTATATTAAATTTAGACCTCAGTTGAGGATGGCAGAGACGGATGAGCTGAATAAGCACAGCCTACTTCAAGCCTCTGTAATCAAATAGTGATGCCACAGCAAAAGTAGCTGAAGCAGGGCGGGTACAGCTCCACTCTGAGGACAGCGTCAGTTTGGTAAAGCGACATTAGGGTGGCTTTAAACCACAGATCGGTAACAGTGATGCTGAGCAGCCAAAAGATCTGCACATTTGCAATGTTGTTGCTCCGCAGCCCTTAAGCATCTGAAGCCACTAATTACAACAAGACATGGAGTTTGGTTTTAATTGTTAAAGCAGAAGAAACTCTGGGGAAGTTCTGTGTGAATGAGCAGCTTTTTGCAAACATACACGAGAAGTTGGGCGAGGGTAGGGAGAATTAAAAGTGATGTAATATTTATGAGCATCACAGTCAGCATAACAGGCTTTTTAGCTAATGAGGTGACTTCTTTCACTCGTAACTCAAATTTGAACACTCCTTGGGAGCCATGTTCAAGGGTTTCTGTGCTGCAGTTGACTTAGTTTTTTTTTTTGAAACGCACTCTATATCAGAGGCTTTCACAGATATTAATATCAGAGTGATTCAGGCCGCGGTGAGAAACCCTCCAGGCCTTGTCAAACAAATGCTGGATTTAGTGTAGCGGAGAGGAAGAAGAGGTGCGAAAGTGCTCTAAGCTGCTCAACTAAATGAAGAGATTAGAACCACCTGGCATGGAGGGGACATTACTGAAACACTGAGTGCACATTTAGGCCCCATCCACACTACTGCGTTTTTGAATTAAAACGGAGACCTTTTGCTACGTTTGCACCTCCCGTCCAAACTACAACGACAAAGCGAAGACCTTAAACTGAGAAGTTTGGAAACGCTGCCGTTTTGCGTTTCAAAACTCCGGAGGGCGTTTTCGTGAAGACGGGCCAAAACGGAGGACTTTACAAACGATGACGCAGCCGCTCACGCTCGGCACTCTGATTGGGTCTTGCAAAGCAGAAACACAATGCTGCTGACCGGGTTTTTGACATCATATTTTTATTAAAATATTCTGTACCGTGCAAATAACACTCATCTGCCTACACTTGTACCGTGCATGTCACAGTTTACTTTGCAACAACTCCCAGTCTGTTTTCTGCCGCCACACTCCCGTGTTACATTCAGTAACAGTCCCAGCTTGTTACTGATTCATGCAACAACAAAACAAAAAACTGGTCTGATGCTTAGTGTGTATTTATTTATTCTTTCACCAAATCTTCTGTAACTACGGAATTGACCATCTGCTTCATGTTTACACTGGCACGCGCATGCCGAGTGCACCTGAATGGGTCCTAGCTGTGCGTTTTCAGTCGTTTTAATGTAGATGGAGATCAACTCCAAAACGCAGCGGAAACGCTGGTGTGGACGGAGAGCGTATTCGTTTTAATTCTCCGTTTGTAAACTAAAACGGAATAGTGTGGATGGGAGAGAGAGGTGGGACAAGCCGAGGTGTTGGTGTGTATGAGTGTGTCAGAGTGTGGGGAGAAGAGAAGCTGCAAAGCATTAAAGTTTAATTTGCGTTAAACTATTTAACCTAGTACTCTTGCATACACATCAAGTCCTCATTGGTGTATCATGATTCTGTATAAGTCATGATGTCCCAGTGTGCCTGACGCCACAAGGAAATCTCTCTGCGTCTTCATTAGTGTCTTCTTGTACGTAATTATTTTCATCATATTATTGGCAATTTTTCGGAAGAATCGATTAATCATTTAGTCTATGAAATGTTTGATGTAATCTACTGCTGTCTTCAAAGTTCACAAGGATGGCACCTTGTAATTGTTCGTTTGTCTCAAGCAACAGTCCAAAAGATATTTAATTTACAACGATACAAAACAGTAAAAAGCAGTTAATCACCACATTTGAGAAGCTCAAACCTGATAAATGACTGATAAATATGAATCAACTGTCAAAATAGTCGATATCAGAACTGAGCATGTGTATCTGTATATCAGCTTGAGCATGTGTGACAGACTGTCAGGCCTCCTCGTTTTTTTATCTACCTGTGTGTGCGCTGCCTCTGGTTGAGCGACGCCGTGCGTCCGGGGCTGTGCTGCTGCCCGTGCAGGCTGCCGAGTCGGGCGGGGCTGGTCATGTAGTCATTGGGCACCGTGGGCGGCTTCACCGGCTCCAGGGTCTTGTAGGATGTGTTGCGTCTGCAGCAAAATGAGAAGAAACGAAAGGCAAATAATGACGAGTGTCATAATTCAGTGCAAATCCTACTATCAAAACTGACACAGTTTTCACTGGAGTGTTGTTAATCCTATCAGTTTTCCCAGCTGGGTGCTGTGTGCTAAAGGCTGGAAGTTTACCCTTGGAATTAATATCTGATTAGTGTCGCTGACTGCTGGTGTGCATCAGAGGACGACTTGCATCATCAGGGCATGACACCTGTCTGACACTAACAGATAAAGTTCAGGCAAGCTCCCAGACCTCGCTTTTTTTCCCCCCTTTCCTCTGGCTTCACTTACATTACTTTTGTCATTTTAAATATGTATGTGAGCCAAAACCACAAAACGCAGCCATCACGACCACACTTGATTTAAAAATGTATGTCATGGGGCATCTTGTTAGCTGTTTATTCTACTATATTACTGTGTTATTTCATGTTACTCTTCATGTCACATTTATTCATTAAAAAAGCAAAAATGCCCCCCAAAAAGAGACAAAAAAAGAAGTGTTCTTTAACTGCATGTTCTTTAATCACCCTGAAAGAGTTCTGTTTTGTTCATTCGTTTGATAATTAGAGGATTAGTCTTCCCTTCATGGTTTCTAAAATGGAAATCATACCCGATCGTGCCACGCCCTGACATGGGAGGGCTCGGCGGCTTCTGCGTGGGCGGAGTGGTCCTCGATAGTGTTCCTCCTCTGATTGACTGATTGTTTCCATGTTGCTGTGGTCGGAAGAAAAAAAAACCCCAATGACTTTTATTTAACAAACAAATGACTACGGGCGCTGTGAGTGATTACTACTTGTGTGACAAAAATCCTAATCTATAGGCTTCCCAGATGAAGACTCAACAGCATAGATGTATAACTTTCAGCTGGTGATATTTGAAGGGGTTATGTAACCCAGCATGTGTTTAACTCAGGCACAGGGTGTTTGCTGCTGAATGCAGGTTTGAAATCTCTGTGTTGTTTCAGCTAGTCTTCTTACAAAACACACGTCTTAACAAACATGTAACTTCCAAAAAGCTATAAATAACTAAAGCTTGGAATTTAGCAACATCTGGATTTGCAGCATTGCAAATTTCACATACTTAACGATACATAGTATATGCTTTCTCTGGGAAGCCTATAAGGATTTATGGACAACTACATGACATGTAAAGTAAATGACAACAGAGTTGGTAAACTGACAGGGAGGGTGTTACAGAGCCTCAGACTGTGTGTGCTGGGCTAAGAGGACTATATTACAAGTTGGTTAATGGGAATAACATGGGAGATGACAACAAAAACCATATCTATAGGAGTTTGCTGTACAAGGGAGTTGGACGACTCTACCAATAATGCATTATAGTAAAATAGGTCATGTGACAAACCAGACTTACCTTGGCTTTTAGCCACTTATGTGGGTGGAGGATTAAAAAAACAGAAGAGAGAGAAAGAAGGCATGTCAAAATAGCCATGTCTAAACGAATCAGTAGAAGTCAAAGTACAAGCGAGCAGGAGAAAAATGATTCCTTGCTGTATTTACACAGAGCAAACATTTAGTAAGACCTGGGTAGGTCGGCAGTTACAAGTCATACTACCAGAAAAAAACACTGTGGCTGCTGCTGTCTCTACTTAGACCTACAGCACCACACCCAGTACAGTCAGAGTGGAAGGAAATCCCAGGGATCTAATGGCAGAGCTATTGTGCACACGTGAAAAAAGTTGTATCTTAACAGGGTGTTAAAAGGTCCCATATGATGTAAATTATGTTTTCAATTCTTTTCAATATAAATGAGTCCCCAGTGTGTCTAAAGACCCTTAAACTATGAGAAAAAATTAGCATAATACCTGAAAATGTATCTTTGTACATCAAAAAGCTGCATGGCAATGATACAAACGACCTCTGTACTTGTGTGGCCCAATATCAAAGAAAATATGAAGCCAAAATAGCAGTGGGGTTGGACAACTACAGAGTCAAGTGGCTCATCTATAATGCAGCTTCCCCAGTGGCCTTTGCAGAAAGCATTGTAGCATCACAAAACCACAAGGCCACCAGGAGAGAAAATGAAACCAACAGCAAATTCATGGTTTAGGTCAGTATGAAGTGATGTCTGCCTCTTTTAAAAACAGCAAACACCTTCAGTGCAGCTGTGAATGGTAAATTTCACTCTCCCGGGTTATCAGAGCTAGACGAGATTCAATTTACAATCTAGGTCATGCTAGAAATGCCAAGGCCTACCACTGCCTTCCCTTATCTTTATGGCCAATGCTGTATCTCTGTGTTGCGGCACAAACCAGAGAGTCAGCGTGGAAATGCTTTAGTAACATCAAAGTTAAATTATGAACAGACAGGTTCAGATTAAGGTCACTATCAACCCAAAAAAGGCTTAGCATGTCGAGCCTGGGTGAAAATCTAGAGCAATGCAGTGTCTCAGAACTGGGCGAGTCTGTCGGGTCAGTTAGCGCCGATAGCAGTTAGTGCTAAAATGAATCTACACTGAACAAAATTATAAGCGCCACACTTTTGTTTTTGCCCCCATTCATCATGAGCTGAACTCATGTGTTGCACTGCGTGAGGCAAATGATGGTCACACTAGATACTGACTGGTTTCCGGACCCCCGACCCCCCCAATACAGTGAAACTGTACATTTTCAAGTGGCCTTTTATTGTGGCCAGCCTGTGCAATACCATGCTGTCTGATCAGCATCTTGATATGCCCCCACTTGTGAGGTGGATGGATTATCTCAGCAAATGAGAAGTACTCACTAACACAGATTTTGACAGATTTAAGAACAATATTTAGAGAAATAGGCCTTTTGTGTACATAGAGAAAGACTTCGATCTTTGAGTTCAGCTCTTAATGAATGGGGGTAAAAACAAAAGTGTTAAGTTTATAATTTTGTTCAGTGTCTAAAAACAAGATCATTTGGGGCATTTTTTGGCAGTGGATAAATTGTTGATATTGCAGGAAGTAATGGAAGAAGAAGCAGCAGCCACAGTGAGCTTTTTTTCTTTATTATTTAACCACAGTTCCTGTTACAACCAGTAACCACGGGTGTCGCCAAATCAACCAGGACTAAAATCTTAAGGATTGTAACTTGAGAGAATGGTGCCTTTCAAACCGCACACAGAGAAACAAAAAAAAAAGAAAAGAAAAAGATCATGACTTTGTCAAATCAAGAAAAATAACCAAAAATTCCCCCCAAACCCAAAGTATCCATCATAACTGACAAAATAAATATCAAAATATTGCAAGCGTCCCTAGATTCCACAAAGCCCCTCTGACAAGAATAACATCAGCTGACCGGAAGAATAAATCTTTCTTATTAAAGCTAAAAAGCATCAGTATGCTCACTTACAATAGCGAAATATGTCAGAGGTCGCGCGGCTCTGGAGCAACTAGGAGTTAAGCGTCTTGCTCAGGGATACGCCCCAGTGGGGAGTTGAACCTGGGTCTCTCACACCGAAGGCATGCGTCCTATCCACTGCCCCACCACCACCCTGCTTATTATTGATATGACGCTGCTGCGTTCAGAAGAATCTGATCATCTACTACATTCATTTCACCTTATTTTTTCTTTTTGTCACTCCTTTGGATTGGAGAACCTCTACTATTCAATAATGTATATAAACGCTACATGATGCTTCTTCTCTGTATTTCATCTCATGCCTTGGTGTTTAATAATACAAACGCTGTGTGAGTCCGTAAAACCAATTCAACATTTAGGCCAGTGCAAACACTCAGGCAGATGTAGTGAGTTTCAGAGTTAACTGGAGGCAATGTACATGATTTAAACTCCTATTAAAGTATTGATTTTGGTCTGTAAGTAAACCATGGCTATAGATATTCTATACGAGCCTGGCATTTGACAGCAGCCATCAGGGGATACAATATGAATTAATATGGAGTATTGATGTCGAGTATTGATTGGCTCTTTTGGCTGTGACATGCATAGATGAGATGATGTGAGTGATGTAGGAGCGTGTGTACAGGTGTATGTGTGTTCCCCATTGGATTCACTTACTAAATGCAACATTTATATAGACATTTAAAAGGAGAAAATCCACTGAGATTAGGCCCAGAGTAATACGTAATGTTCTTAAAATAGATGCACTCTCAAAGCAGCAATGAAGCACGACGGTTTTAGTCATTTGACGCTATTGTGCAATCATGTCATGCTATCCTAATTTTGAGCAACTCTTCGATTTAATCTTACACAGCAGAGTCAGAACCGTGGATGATTCACATTAGACCTCACTGTGACTTTGCTTGCTTTCTTTCCTGTGATTATAGAAAATGTATTGTAATTTTAAAAAGTATGAATATAACTTTGCACATTTGGTTTTTGACCTTGGAAACAGCAGTCGACAAACCAATCTAACCTCAAAGTCCACTTACTAACTGTTCGGGAGCTTTTAATCATATCACATGATCTTCATCAGTACATGGGGTTTGCCCTGTAGTTATGAAATTGTAGATTTCCTTTTTTTTTTTTTTTTTTAGATAAGGAAAAATAAAAGAACATTTGAACATCCACAATATCATGACAACTGCTGATGAAGATCATGATCAGAGGTTCCAGAGTAGCTGCTATTTATTGTCTTTACAACAATATGATCTGTTGATTTAATGAAGGTGCCCACATTCAGGTCTGTATAAATTCTGGTTAAAACACTTGAGTTTAACTGTTTTTCAAAAAGTGCACCCTAAGTGACATCTAATTATCTAAGTGAATCTAAAAACTTAAGCTGTAATATTAAATTGATATGCAGAAATACCATTTGGAAATACTATCTTATGATAAAAACAATAGTTTTACTTTGTGAAATACTCGTATTCACTTTCTTGCTGGGAGTTATAGGTCTGTACAAAATGTTCAGAAGACTTGGTGAAAACTTGGTCCCGGTCTTGAGAAACACACCCAAATAAAAAAGGCTTCACTCCCCATTAGCCATCACAACCTTCCACCATGACGGAGGGGTCCAGTGTAATTCCTTGTATAGTAAATTGAGAGTGACACAATGGCTTTTATCCTATCTTATCAATGCCTCCAACACTACGGGACGATAATGGCGGGCCTCTAATCCAATCTGTCTGACAGCTGCAATGGATTTGCTGATTGATGGGTCGGGGGGGGGTTGAGATCGCAAAAATGCCTGCGGCCATCAGTAAATGCCGTCATTACCACCACTGTCAAGGAGACCCAGTGACCCCTAAAGCGAGCCCTAATGGCAGAGATGGTGTAAAAATCTCACATTTGGATAGTCAGTGTTTCTACTTTGACTGTACTGATGTTACAATTAGATTAGTAGTTTATTTTCACAACATCATTACTCTGCAGGTTTACAGAAACTGGAGAACGAGATTAGGCGGGCGGTTGGGGCCTAAGTGCCTTTAAAAACGGCTCACAAATGTGTCTCCGCTCGCCATTTTCACAACGCACCATGAATAGAGCTGTTTTCTGAAAGCTGAATGATGTAATCTTTTTTAGTTCATCTCCACCCCCAACCCGTTCCCACCAACCCACGCTGGAACATATTCCTGTAGGGTCACAAGGGGTGCTTTCTGAAGATGAAAGAGAAAGCACAAGAGACGGAGCGAGAAAACGAGTCAAAGTGGGAGAAAGAAGAGAAGGAGGGAGAAAGGAATACCTCTGGCAAGAAAAGGGGGGGGGGGGATTTGATATAGTAGAACAAGAAAGTTGAGGAACAGAAGCAGAGATAAACTAATGGACTGAGTGTAGAGAAATCTCATTGGGGAACAGTTATAAAACAGAGAAAAATACACACAATAAAAAAAATAAAAAAAGCAAAACAAAAAAAAGTCTGCTTACCTTAACGCCATGGCCGACGTCGTCCAGTACAGTGTAGTCAATGGGCTTCCTGATGTACCTGACCGGCCGCTCCACATTAGGTGGCGCTATGATCTTATGTGTCCTGGATGTGTTCTTGTTGGTGGTCAGGATCCCGATCTCCCGCCTGGCCACCTTCTCTTTATGGATGTCCACCGTCTGTAAATGACAGAGGGGATGTGATTGATGCCACAGTGGAAACACAGAGACACGCAGTACAACAGGGAGCTCTGGGATTGAATGAGCTTGTCATACAGCGGCTTAAGAAGGTTTAATTAAATCATGAGGCTTTGCTTTTCATCAAAGAGGTCCATAATCTTTTTACAACAGCCTGTGCACATTATTAAAATCGACTGTGGCAGAAACGAGGTCCCGAACCAAATAATGACCGAAGCATGTTATATGAACATTGCTGACTTTGATAATTGATGGGAATGAGTTTACTGGCCCTAAATCCAGATGTAACTAATTATTAATTTAATTCTAAGGTCAAAACACACAAAAACGTGAAAATGTAAAATCAAAAAATGATGGTTTAGAATTGAAAGTGAAGAAATGTAACCGAAGTGATGCAATTGAAAGAATTGAAACATTTCAAATTATACACAAGTCTATTGTGTATTTAAATCATATTCTCACAGATCTATTAGCAGAAAAACATCTCTTTCATCTCCCTTTTGCAAAATGCTAGGGCCAAATTGTGATGCATTATTCATGCTCCTGGAGACAAAGACCGTTTTCCTGCTGAAACTGGACCAATGTTCGATTAATTACCCAGTCCCTTTTATCAAAGCGAATTACTTTAAAGATGCATTAGGAAACCTTGGCTCCAAATGACTAAAATAACTTATTGGAAACCTGAACTCTGAAATCATGCTACCTTTTTTTAATACCCTGCAGGAATATGAATGAGACAGTGGATCTTAAGTTTCTGAATCTGGATTTCTCAAAGTTTCATGTAGCACCTGATTTGGGCAAATTGTTCAATAGATGTTAAACAAACTTGAGTGTATTTGTCACTGGCCCTGTGGTAAGTGTATTATTCCACAAAATATTACCTAGTGCAGCTTTAATCACTAGACAGCCAAGGCAAGAGGGGGATGCCTTGGAGTAGATTCCTCTTTGTTACCATTACTTGAATTTCCAAACAATCTCTGGCTGCAACTATCTATAACCTAACTTATACTGAATTTTAATATCCCTTAGATTTGTTTGTTTTTCTAAAATTGTGACCAAGCTACATACTGAGTGGGACATTTTACAGTGTAAAATCAGTCAGTGTTCTCTAGTGGACGAACTACATAATGGTGAGATCCTAAATGACCTCAAACCTAGTTTAGCATTTCTGTACTTTCCTGTTATTCATCAGCCAACATATCGATACCAATATATCTGCAACAAGCTAACACCAGCCAATATATTGGCCTGACTATCACTCTAGCTTTACAACTAACAATTACTTTCATTAAGGATTGATCAGATTTTTCCCCCCCTCAATAAATTGTTAAATCATTTGGTCTGTAAAATGTCAGAAAATTGTGAAATATTCCCATCACAATTTCCTGAAGCCCAAGGGGATGTCTTTAAATCGCTTGCTATGGCTGACCAACAATCCCACACCCAGAGATATTCAATTCACAACTAATAAAAGCAGCAAATCCTCACATTTGAGGAGCTTGAACCAAATGTTTGAAATATTTGTTTGAATTGTCAACCATTTTGATCGTTTATCAACTTCAATCAAATCTTCAACACATCTCAGCACCATCACACAGCACTGCATTTCCAGAAGCAGCTGCCCTTCACTGAGAGATGAAAGGC
>NC_060150.1:41633319-41650809 GCF_021292245.1 Micropterus dolomieu | reverse complement strand
GGCAAGAAAAGGGGGGGGGGGGATTTGATATAGTAGAACAAGAAAGTTGAGGAACAGAAGCAGAGATAAACTAATGGACTGAGTGTAGAGAAATCTCATTGGGGAACAGTTATAAAACAGAGAAAAATACACACAATAAAAAAAATAAAAAAAGCAAAACAAAAAAAAGTCTGCTTACCTTAACGCCATGGCCGACGTCGTCCAGTACAGTGTAGTCAATGGGCTTCCTGATGTACCTGACCGGCCGCTCCACATTAGGTGGCGCTATGATCTTATGTGTCCTGGATGTGTTCTTGTTGGTGGTCAGGATCCCGATCTCCCGCCTGGCCACCTTCTCTTTATGGATGTCCACCGTCTGTAAATGACAGAGGGGATGTGATTGATGCCACAGTGGAAACACAGAGACACGCAGTACAACAGGGAGCTCTGGGATTGAATGAGCTTGTCATACAGCGGCTTAAGAAGGTTTAATTAAATCATGAGGCTTTGCTTTTCATCAACGAGGTCCATAATCTTTTTACAACAGCCTGTGCACATTATTAAAATCGACTGTGGCAGAAACGAGGTCCCGAACCAAATAATGACCGAAGCATGTTATATGAACATTGCTGACTTTGATAATTGATGGGAATGAGTTTACTGGCCCTAAATCCAGATGTAACTAATTATTAATTTAATTCTAAGGTCAAAACACACAAAAACGTGAAAATGTAAAATCAAAAAATGATGGTTTAGAATTGAAAGTGAAGAAATGTAACCGAAGTGATGCAATTGAAAGAATTGAAACATTTCAAATTATACACAAGTCTATTGTGTATTTAAATCATATTCTCACAGATCTATTAGCAGAAAAACATCTCTTTCATCTCCCTTTTGCAAAATGCTAGGGCCAAATTGTGATGCATTATTCATGCTCCTGGAGACAAAGACCGTTTTCCTGCTGAAACTGGACCAATGTTCGATTAATTACCCAGTCCCTTTTATCAAAGCGAATTACTTTAAAGATGCATTAGGAAACCTTGGCTCCAAATGACTAAAATAACTTATTGGAAACCTGAACTCTGAAATCATGCTACCTTTTTTTAATACCCTGCAGGAATATGAATGAGACAGTGGATCTTAAGTTTCTGAATCTGGATTTCTCAAAGTTTCATGTAGCACCTGATTTGGGCAAATTGTTCAATAGATGTTAAACAAACTTGAGTGTATTTGTCACTGGCCCTGTGGTAAGTGTATTATTCCACAAAATATTACCTAGTGCAGCTTTAATCACTAGACAGCCAAGGCAAGAGGGGGATGCCTTGGAGTAGATTCCTCTTTGTTACCATTACTTGAATTTCCAAACAATCTCTGGCTGCAACTATCTATAACCTAACTTATACTGAATTTTAATATCCCTTAGATTTGTTTGTTTTTCTAAAATTGTGACCAAGCTACATACTGAGTGGGACATTTTACAGTGTAAAATCAGTCAGTGTTCTCTAGTGGACGAACTACATAATGGTGAGATCCTAAATGACCTCAAACCTAGTTTAGCATTTCTGTACTTTCCTGTTATTCATCAGCCAACATATCGATACCAATATATCTGCAACAAGCTAACACCAGCCAATATATTGGCCTGACTATCACTCTAGCTTTACAACTAACAATTACTTTCATTAAGGATTGATCAGATTTTTCCCCCCCTCAATAAATTGTTAAATCATTTGGTCTGTAAAATGTCAGAAAATTGTGAAATATTCCCATCACAATTTCCTGAAGCCCAAGGGGATGTCTTTAAATCGCTTGCTATGGCTGACCAACAATCCCACACCCAGAGATATTCAATTCACAACTAATAAAAGCAGCAAATCCTCACATTTGAGGAGCTTGAACCAAATGTTTGAAATATTTGTTTGAATTGTCAACCATTTTGATCGTTTATCAACTTCAATCAAATCTTCAACACATCTCAGCACCATCACACAGCACTGCATTTCCAGAAGCAGCTGCCCTTCACTGAGAGATGAAAGGCCGCAATGTCTGCTGAGGGCAGACCAGTAAAACGATGGTCTCTCACAGGGGGGAAGGAGTCAGCGACCAGCGCCAACAGAGGATTCCTTTCATGCCACGGGGATCTGGAGCTGGACTGAGCTCTGAATCTTTATACTGCACTGTACCACGGCCTTAAAGTATCACTTTAGTTGAGGGCAATCAGCAACACTTAAATGTAGTGCAGTACAGTTAAGTGCTGTCAAGCTCACATCTCTGGACAAAATCCAGCCTAATTTTAAACTGTGACATTAATGAGATATAGGCATGAGAGCTGACAAGCGCTAGTATCTATAAAAAATAAATAAATAAAACATATGCAAAGCAGATTTTACTTCTTACAAGACGTGCAAGGGTGTAAGACAGTGGATTGTTCAAAATTACAGAAAAAAGAGGAATCAATATTTTATAACAAGCAAAGTTGCTCAAACATAATTGCTCCCACAGAGACTTCCCATACAAAAGGGGAAACATCCGTTCTGTTCCAATGCGCCCTGTTGTGTTTTTTTGAATAAAGAGGGATGACTAGTCATCTTTTTTAACCTGAGCTCTGCTGCCAGAACATGAGGCTATTAATTTAAAACTGCAGTGACTGAAGTGTTCCCAATGAGGCGAACAAACAAATGTACAAATATTCCACTTTAGCAGCACTACACTGTAGAAGACTTGTGCTAATAACTTGACTCCACAGCTCAGAGATAATGCCCAAAATTCAAACTGTCATAAATCATCATCATCTGGAAACAACTGGGCCAAAACCTAATCAGTCTTTTTGGCTTCCATTTGCAAGGGAGTGATGTTGGGGTACCGTGATTGGCTCTGATGGACCCACACAGACGGAGTAAAGGAGAAGACACCCACTTCTCCTAAAGACTTTGTAATGTCACAGGACATTGTTATCAAAACATATCATGGGGAAGGAGCTTTCGGCCAAAACTCAAGAGGAAAACCACTGAAAGAAACTCCTAAACAAGAGCGCTGTCATTGAAATGTTTTAGCTACATTGTGAAAGCATAGTCTTGGCTGAACATAACTCTGCTTATCAGAGAACATTGTGTGGACAAACATCATCGCAGCTGGCAATGGAGGGAAGTGAGAAGGCGCAGTGGTGAGTTCATGTCCTTCCTGTATGAAGAGAAAAAAATAGCCCTGCTGTAACATCGCTGGTCGAGGTTATACAAGTGTTGACAGATGGGTGAATTCAAAACCACCATCTTTAGCAAACTTTCTCACAGCCGGCGGTTGCACCCTGTCGAGAGCACTTTTCTAACCCATTGACCAGCGCCTAAAAAGATGTTAAATTGATCTGACAAAAAAGCAAAGGTCTAAGTAGAACCGTGCATTCTGGCTTGAGCCCTTTCAACTGACCCAGCAGGGAGCACCGATGTGAGCAATAGCTACTTTCTCCACAGTCTCTTCCCTCGACTGCTTTTACTGACTTTTCAACTGGCATTAAAAGGCGTTCACTTGATCCCAATGGTCCATCTGTTCGGTGGAACGAGACTGAACTCTGAATACATCTTGACAAACTGAAAGGTGGATGATTCACATGTGTTTTCAACCACTGTCACCCATATGTTTGAGGCCTGTGGGTGTCTTCCCAGAACACTGAGCAGTTCTGGCTCTGGTGTTTGGCTTTGAGGCTTTAAGGGCCCCCACTTCTCTCTTTCTGAACAGCTTCTTTTACTCCATCGCCTCCATTGTCTTCCACTCTTCGCTTCCTTCCTTCCACCCAAAGTTCTTCTTCTGGTATTCTTTAAGTTTGGTCTTTTCTCTATCCCTCTACTTCCACCCAAGTCTTCCCACACCCAGAGAAGAGTCACCTAACTATATGACTAGTTTGAGGTCATACATTGGAACTTCTGCCAACACCATCATCGTCATCTACACGTTTAGTCAGACAGAAAAGAAAAAATTCCAGTCGAGGTCACTTAGGACTGGAAAAGTTCTTCCCATTTTGGGATACGAGTGCGTCAGCGCAGTGGTTGCCACGATTAAAGGTTCTTGTTGTGTTGTTAGTAGCAACAAGTGCCTAAATATTTGTGATTTATTTATTTTTGATCCAGATTGGTGCCATATTGGTTGCTGCTGCACTTGGAAAGCTTGCATCGCCAAAGGGGACAAAGGGTCAGCTATTTTAAAAGATTGAACTTCAACACCCAGGAATGTAATGACGTGACCGCGTGTCGCTCAACGAAACCCTGACGTGTTTATGAACCTGTGATCCGCTTTTTGAAAACCAGAGACATAGGGGGGCATACTGAACAAAAAAGGGAACTTCAGGATCCATAAACTGGACTCTTTACAACCTAGGGGACTTAATGATGACTTTGATAGGAAAGTAAAGCAATAATAAGTAATGATTTTGTAGTCATTTCCTAGGTTGACTAAATATCCTGTTAAATGTCGCTTTAGCACTTCATGTTTTTAGGTCATTCTGCTGTCCTTTTATGTACCGCAACTGCATTTGTTTTACTTTTTATTTGGGCATTGACAAGAATGTACTTCTTATTCCTTTGTCTGGTGTTTTACTTGCTGGATTTCACAGACCTTCCAGTCGGGTTATGCTATTTATTAACCAGTATATAGTGTGTATAAATTACACATGCCATTGATAATGGATTTCTTCCAAACTGCCCACCCCTACTTGTATGTTATGTTTCTCTGGGTGATGTTCTATGTATGTCTATGGTCGTCTGATTTTCTGAACATTAAAAGATATGTAAAAAGGTATGAGACAGGTAAAAGGAGAACATATCTTTATTAAATGACACATACAATTTGTAATTCCTGTTAGTCTTCTATCACCACAGGTGTGTTAATAATGACTCGTCCGCCATTGTATTTGTTCTGTGTGTTTGGTATGTCTCATGTTTGATTACAAGGTGTGTGCAATGGAGATTAGAGTACAGGTGCTTTGATTTATTTTCATTTACAAAGTTTTTAAGTACGCAGCACCTTTTCAAACTTGACTGATAAATCTGAAACTGTAATACTAGAATCCTCGCAGAGGAAACTTCTTTGACCCAGTCTCTCCCGCTACTTCGGATTTATACTGCTCAGATTGGGGGGGGTGGGGGTGGGCTCAAGTAGGGCTCGAGTATTTGGGGAAACGGGTCACACATTGACAGAATACATCCACACAACATCAGCAAACAGGGCATAAATCTTTCAGTCCAGTGGTGCAGCCAATCAAAGGACCAGGAATGGAATTTTGCAGCCTTACGCAAACGCAACTTCCTACCAGACAAACGCATACTGTTTTGGAGGGTGAGGTAAGAAGAGATCAGAAAGGGAAAAAAAAAAAACCTTGTCTGTGGACTTTGGTATGGAATTGAGACAGTTGGTTTCACTTCAGCACATGTTGGAGAGAGTAAAAAAAAAAAAACAGCCTTTTCAGCGATTTGGCAGACTGGCCGCAGGATGATATCCTCAATAAAATGCCAGCTATGCACAAATGCACAGACAAACAAAAAGGCTGCACAGCATGTAGTGTAGGTGTAGCAGAGAGCTTACACACTACATGGGGAAAAGCTTGCTACTAGACAAACACACCCTACATACCAATGTCTCAGTGTGCATGTGTGGCTAGCCAGACCAAACAAATGTGCCAATGGTTAATGATAGAGTTCGACTGCAGATGATTATAAGACTTGAAAAAAAAAAAAAAGTATCAGCAAACTGGCAGCAGGGTATAGTCTTCCGGCTCGTCTGAGAAACCAAACACTCTCTCACACACGCACACAGAAAAATACGTTCCCATGGTACGCTGTCCAAGAACATTAGGACATGGACTATTTTTACTGGTGTGTAATAACATAAACCAGAACTACACATCATTATGAAATAAGAAATGACACTTGCTAAGCTCGTCTTTTCAATCCAGGAATTGGAAATCCTTGTTCTGTGGGATTACGAGGAGATAAGAACTATGAAGTACACGTCTGTTAGACACATTTGAACCTATATTACAGGCTTACTGTACAAGAGGATTTCTCACAATGGCCGGAGCAGCTAACAGGTGAAGACAGCCTGATGGGGACATGAACATCTCCTTTTCTAACTCTTCCAGGGGAACGCTGGCTTCTTTCTCGGCAAAGCCCTGCTTTACGCTCACACTATTACCCATGTTCACCCCTGAGAGCGGATGAGCACAATTTGTGAAGCTCAGTGTGTTCCAGGAGTTTATGGCATTAGTATAGTATTTTATGCTGGAGTATGTTTTTTTCTGCTGCGCCCACTTTCTCTCTGAACCTGCCTGATCGGCTTCTACTACAGTTATTTCCAACATTTCCTGAAATACCCTCTTTAGAAAAGGGTCCAGTTGCTTTCGTGGAATTTGGAAACACTGACGCGTATAGAGCTTGGAAATGTGAGCATTCAGCTGCATCATTGAGATGTCTTGTGGTTTTGTTGCATCAATGTGTATTGAGACTCTTGTTGGAGGAGAAATTGGCATCTTTGCCTTGCCTTGGTTACACTGCAGTTCTGCTTTAACTGAATTTTAAATCTAAGGGAAAAATTGCGAGTCTAGAGTGAAGGACTTTAAGGGCAGACACCAAAACTGATACATGCCACTTAGATATTTTATGTCCCTGCTGACTATTAGGACCAGGATTAACAACAAAATGCCATTTAATGCCAATAGCTTCTTTAGCAGTGTATTTTTCCATTTTTTTTTTTGACCATTTAAAACAAAGCAATGCCTATGCTGGCAATGTTTTACCAATCAAGAGTTAAATGAGACATTTTGATGGGTTAGATATGGTTGGATAGGTTGGATATGTCAATGGACTATGAGTATAACTAAATTTTGGGTTGGGTATTAAACCTCAATACTTTTTTGGTACCAACCAAAATGTGTTTGTGCCACTCAGTTTCAAAAACTGTCAAGTACAGTTTGCCTGGTCAGATTCATAATCTTGTTAACTTTTCTTTTTCTTTAATCAAATACGATTTAAATAATAATATGGAAATTGTTCATTAGTGAGCTTTAGAGGTGCTAGTAGGCAGATTTTGTTACCTTTGGAAAGAGCCAGGCCAACAGTTTCCCCGTGTTTCAAGATATATGCTAACTGGATGACAGACATGTGAAGGGTTTAAATTGTCTCAATTAATACTTTGCTACAAAGTGAATATGCATATTTCCCAAACTCTTCATTTAAACAATGAACAAGTTTTGGTTTCTTTTGTTTAGTAGAAAAATGTGTTCATAGACATCAAAGTAGAATGTCAAACAAATATTGTTTTGGTACCGGTACCAAAACTCATCTCTCAGCTAGCGTATTTGCATTAGCGTTACAATGTTTTAAACAATACCCAGCTGTACATTCCAATACATATTAGTGGCTTGAAAAATGCTAAACTATCCAGTATGTCACAAGTAAAGATTGATAAGTCACAGGAAATATTCTCTAAATTACTTTTAAAAGATTTTTCTTTTTCCTTTGTTGTCAATCATCTCATGACCCTTTTGGCTGATCTTGTGACCCATTGGGGCACCCAACCCCGAAACCACTGTTCTAGAGCAACTTGTACTAGATTTGAACCTTCAGGTCACATGCTTCTCTAGACTGCTGCAGCTCTCAGTCTTCTGTCTTTCACCGTGTCCAGCCTCATCTGTAGGAGCAGCGCAATCCAACACTCCCCCAGCTCTGAGCCAAAACGGCTGTTGAAGCAGAGCAAATGCCTCTTTGTCTGGCCTGTTTCTCAGCGTGATTACAGCCAGCACATCTGAAGCCTGTCATCTGCTGAGTTAAACAGTTGTCCAAAGGCCCGTCGGTGAGCCTGTTTCTCTGAGCAGTTAGTGCAAAACAGAGAATGTCTGAGCATTCATCTGCATTCAGAGCCAAAATGGGAGGTCAAACACTCCACAGGGAGTTATCAGTTTGGCAGCTTCTTGTTAAACATCCCTCAAAACTGGATTTCTCTGGTAAATCTAACAACCCATGTGTAGTATGATGGAGCCAGAAGCGGAGGTTGTGAAGATTGGAAGTGTGAAACCTCTCAGCAATGGTCTCTCCCAGTGGAGGAAAAAAAAAAAAAAAAAAAAAAAACTGTTAAAAAGAGTCAGGACAGCATGCCAAGGTCGATGCTTTGTTTGCTAACGCAGCACATATGGAAACACCTCGGCTGACTTTCGCCAATCTAACTTTTGGGCTGAGGCCAAAGAGCATTCTGACTGAGCTCTGAAGTTTACATACAAGCCAAGAGCCAGCATGTGATGCCCAGACTTAGAGCCAGACAACCACAGGAATAACAAACAGTTAAAGTACCCCCTCGAAAACGAGATGGTGCATCTCAAGGAGTTTATCCTCATAAATAAATTTGAATATAAAAGAATAGCTCAGCTATTTTCAGGTCATGGGTCTCAGCTGTGTCTTCTATAAGGGGAAATAAGTATTTCTAATTGCCTGCATTATTCTTACATGGGGAGGAACTGCAGAATAGAGGTGTGATGATTAGTTGTAATTGCAAGTGGGAAAGAATGTACTGATAATGATGATGATGCTCTGCAGTAAGAAGAGGAAATGGGTGGAGATAAAAGAGCAGGAGAAGAAGTTACCACAGAGCATAGCAGCTTATGATTCACTGAACAAAGTTAGTCACTTCAGATCATCACCTCTATGATGAACTGCCACACCTCAAGGTGTTACAACTCACACAGAAACACACAGCTTCCAGGAGGAAGATGCAGCAACCGTCTTAAAGGGTTGTAGTCAGTCCTGAACTGATTCAATGAATTTAATAAAACAAACACCAATTTTGACAATTGATCAATTTTATTTTGTAAAAACTGACAAACATTTACTGGTTGCAGCTTCTCAAAAGTGAAGATTAAATGGTGACTGTGCAGCCATGTGCTGTAACCAATCAGCTACCAAGGCACTCCAAATAACTGAGATTTATATTTACATTATTATGTCCTAAAACCAAATAACTGCAAGTCATCTATTATTAGAATTAAAGAAATAATAAAACAAAATAAATTACATAGCAATATTACAAATGCAGCCCTATATTTCTACTCTATTTGAGGTTTGGAACTGAATTAGAGCTGAAATGATCAATAAATTAGTTGATGGACAACAACAACACTTAAATCGATTAATCGTTACAGTTTTTAAATCATGCAAATATCGTCTGTTTCAAGCCTCACAAATGTAATTTTGTATGTTTTACATTACTTTAACCCAACTACCTTTGGATTTCAGACTGTGGGTCGGACAAAACAAAACATTTGAAAATGTCATCTTGTTAATGGCATTTTCACATTATTACTACATTGCAAACCCATCAATTAGTTGATTCATTGAAAAAATTATTGTTTTTTTTATTATTGATTCATTTAACAATCATTAACTGCAGCGCTACCTTGAACTCGTAGATTACTGGATTTCCTAAGCAAAACATTAGAGACACTCTCTGAATCCAAACTTACAATATCAGACCCATTGCCTTTAATTAACCACTGCCCAGAGGTAATGACCACACAAAGATTATGCCACACACATACACAAATCACTATAATCCACTGAAAAGAGAAAGAGGCATGTAGAATAGTTTAAATATGCAACAGTGAAGAAAGAAAATACAGACAACCGCTGCATGGAACTTGACATTTCAGAGCCATGCAAGCGGGAGAGACCACCAGGAGAGGCAGGAGAGAGACCAAAATACACAGCCAAGCAGTGGGATCAGCAGGAAACACAAGGAGAGCACGCGCGCACACACACACACACACACACACACACACACACACACACACACAGACAGAGAGACCTATAAAGGCTTCATTTCCTGTTTGGATGAGTGCCATTCTTCCTCGACAGGAGGTTGAAAAGCCAGCACTGCAGCACACAGACGCAACCCCAAGTCTTTGTGTGTGTGTGCTCTTATCATGGCACTGCACACACACATAGGCAGCAGAGTGAAACGGCGGTGCAAGTGTACATCCAAAGAATGAGGACTGGAATGAAAAGTACCACACAATCAAATGCGTGCAAAGCCGAGATCATGTACGCAAACCGAATCTTACTCTGAACACAAATGCGGGCTGACTCACGCGATCAGATAAGATTACTATGTCACTGTAGTAAAAAAACATCAGTGAACCTCGCAGCTGTGGGAACAAACTGGGAGAGCACAGTAGATGTGTGTGTGTCAGCTGCTTTCTGCATCCAGCCTGCCGTTGTGCTGCTTCATCACTGTGGTCGCTGGGTTCAGTCGGCACACTGGCCAGCTCTAAAAAGTGCAAGCGATTTACATCATTGTGAAATGCAGCTGCACTGGCAAAATAGCAAGTAGTTAGATGTATTTTCTACAACCACATCTATAAATTCATCAGTTGGTTTATCACCACATTGTCACCTGCTCTTTTAGATAAGCACACTCAAATTAACACTTGATTAATTAACACTGAGCATTCAATTTGTGGTATAACTGTAGAATCATTTACAGTTTCATAGGATCAATATTGCGTTTAATTTTTAGAAACTTTTTTTAAATTTCTGTAGTATTTTACTGATGTTCTATTGTCTTGCAATTACTCCCAAAACAAGGTCTTGGTAACAGGAGTTTCCCCCCCCACAATTGTTGCCTAAGACTGACTCACTATTTCCTCCATGACATGCTGCCATGAGAGGGATATGTAAAAACTGTTCATTTGTTCTTGCCAATGATGTTTGAAAAGAAAATTTCATAGACGTTACTAAGAATTGAGGTCATTTTCTAAAGAGGGCTAAAAAAAAAAATCACATGCATGCAAAACATCAAACCCACATCCATAGCTCAGTATGTATGTGGGTTTTAGCAGGTGTGAAACCAACTATTTTCAGGTCATAGGTCTTCATGCTCAATTCTTCAGCAATGATCATCTCTTTGTTTTGTGTTCGTATCGACACAAAGACAAACATGAGCTAAGGATTTGACAGTATATCAGGGCACAATTGGTTACAAAATATAAAAAAAAATAAATAAATAAAAAAAAAAAAATAGTGACAAATATGAATTCTAGAGCTGAAAAAGTTGCTAATAATTGTTTGTTGCAGCCTGACTTTTATTCTTTTAAAAGGAAAACATGTACTCTCTCTGTCCATTTTCATTTCAGGTTTGTTAAAAATTGCACGAACATATCAAACAGTGACCCCTGGCCTGTACTGCGTATCGTACTAAACTGAGCTCTGAATATTTTATTTTGTTGCACCCAATCTTGTCCCTTCTGAATTCCTTTTAGTTTAACAATGACAATTTCAGATTTTAACTTCCAAATACAAGTCTCGTGTAGCTACCTGCTTCTGGGTTCAATATTATAAAGCAACTATAGTATCAGCATCCGAATCTGAAAGAGCGTTATTGCCAAGTAGTATTTTACACGTACGAGGAGTAAAAGAATCTAATAAAACTATGTGTAGAGAAAGAACAATGTGGCAGATATTTACATGTGCATCACTACTGTACTTGTTGCAGATCAGATTCAGGGAAAAAGCAACTCCATTAAACTGGGCAATAAAACAATGATAATTATCGCAATATAATTTTCCTCAATAACAAAATAACAAATGTTCAATGAATGTTTGATTTAATTAATTTGAACAAACAAATGAGCAATTTTTCAATTCAATCAATTTTGTTGAGGAAGGGGACTGAAAATGCATATTGTTGCGTATTTGTTGAAAAAATATTTTATCATAATTGTTTTGAACGTTACCTCTGATTTGTGAAGTGATCCACTGTTTGGCATCAAGTGTTTGTCACCTTCTGACCATAAAGAAAAGTTTAAAACCACAATTAACCATCTGGTTTCTCTTGTCTCAACTTTCGCTCAGGAGCAAAAATCTGCCTTTAAACTCAAAAGAAATATTGATTTGACATTTACTGCGATAATTATTGATATCAAATAATATGACGTTTTATATCGTGATAACATTTTTGGCCATATCGCCCAGTTCTACTTCAGATCTGTGTAAGGGGGGGGGGGGGGGGGGGGGGGGGGGCATAATCAGGACACAGGAGCTGCAGCATGAATGTAGGCTGTTCTCCCTCTCTTTTCGGGGTATCACAGAGAGGTTTTCAATGTGAGGCTTTTTATTCCGCTGGAGAGACAAAGCGCTCCCTGTTCACAGGCTCTTAGCAGCCACTTCACACGCAGCACAAGGTGGAAGCCCCGCGAGCTCCTCTATTTTCCCCATCATGCTCTTCTGCCTCTGTAGTGCAGAAAGACTCTTGGGTTTGTGAATGGTGGAGGGGGCTGACACACACACACACACACACACACACACATCTGTCAACACAAACGCGCACACACACACACACAATTAATCAAATATTGATCACGATTACGATATCGCCGTTTAAAACGTGTCCTCCACTCATGGAAAATTCTGCTACATATCAAATCAAGCGCTTCCTTAACTTACAGCAAAGGGGGCGATTTGGCTGCGCGCGCACCCTCCTGCTGCTACAGTCCAGAGTAGACAAAATTGTGCATCTCGTTTGTTCCTTTTTTTTTTACCCATTTAACAATAGCCAGCAGCCAATGTCAGTCTTGCCTCCCAGCACAAGCAAAATACAAGATATGCTGTATTACAGTACAGTAAAGTTCAATAAACATGGTATCCAAGTCAGAAGGATGCATCAGTACCAGTTGAAGAGATGCCACCGCTAACCCGACACACCCTGACCTCTTGTAACTGTGGGTGGACCAGAGGAAATGGCCCTGACGCCAGGCAACGTCTCACCACACACTGACTGACACGTTAATGTAAGGGAGCTACATTAGGAGGGCATGGATGGGCACAGACACTGAACAAAGTGATTAATGGAACGACTGTGGAAAGATGACTGTATAGCCTAGTAGATTCTGATTATTGGTGCATTAGGAATTATGCACCAGTAGGCAGTCATGTTTCAGTGGTAGCCACCTGAGAAAACTTCCTTTCCTCGACTTTCCACTGTCAAAACAACATACACTCTGTGAGCTACAGGACTTCCCCTCCATTACACATTCAGCAGAATGCAACACCGGCCTCGAAGGGCCGCCGCTAATCTCATAACCATGAGAAGCGAGTGCAACACGATAATGATCCACCTCTGAACCGGACAGTGGAGAGCAATAAAACACACCCACAGCCTGCAGAGCTCCCAGCACTGCCTCTATATTGTTAAAACAGAGCCACGCTTCATTACAGCAAACACATTCGGACCTCTCCTCTTGCTTATCCATAAAAACAACTACACATAGATGAAGATGCTGTAAATGCACGTCAGACATTCTGTGTTTTTCAAGGTAAAAGCTGCTAATTCATTCACATTTCTCAGGGACAAGCAAATTAAATTGTCCCCGTTATTCTTGTAGCTACAACAATAATCAGCTGGAAGAAAATTAGTTTGTAGTTTGAATTTTTTGCTCCATTTTTTGAAACAAAAAGAAACCCAAAAGAAGAGGAAGACACTTTACTGACCGTCAGCTGACCCAATGTGACACCATCTTCACCATGGCTACAGAAAGTACACAAGCATGGGGATATTTATAGCGTAGGGAGGATGGAATTTCCCATGCACAAGACAAGAGACAGTGATGAGTGCTCGCAATGGAGACAGAAGTCAAACAATGTAAGCTAAGCCTGGAGTTTACCGTATGGCAATGGCTTTCTTTGCTGATCTAAAGTACCACGTCTAACTGTCCTTTACATGCTTTTCCGACGTGGCCCAGGAGGTTGTCATGCAGACCGAGGCAGGCAGTGGTGTCACTGTGACCATGGTGTTTGGCTGAATGCTATTTGTCAGGATATTGACTCAAAACCTGAAGGAGTGTAAATATGCCTTTCTTCTGGTCTCTTTCTTTGCTTGTCATCGTCCATCTTCCATTTCCGTCTGCCTTCGCTCTTATTTGCCGGATCTCTCTCTCTCTCTCTCAAGCCCTCGAGTCTCACAAGTCCTCTTTCCCTCCATTAGACTGAAAATCTGACCTTCATTGTATCCTGAAAGAATTTCTGGCACTCAAAACTCTCTCAGAGGAAAAACACAGATAACGGACATGGAAAAGACAAAACCAAAAGGAACTTCCACTCCACATTGATCACTCTTTTACAGCATAAACGAATAACCAACTTCTCATTTTTAACAAATATTTTATATGTTCAGATGAGTGTGTTGTAATTGTTCCAGGTTTCGTGAATGCCTCAGACTTCTAATCTACGAGATGCCACATGGCTGGAGCTCTTTGTTTGATTTGTCTGAGCTCTTAATGCCTTCATTGGATGAGAGGCTAGATTTACCTGCACATGGCAGAAGCCTTATGCTTTAGAAAGAAAAAGGTTAAAAACCTCGGTAGAGGTTGTAGGGGTGAGCCATACGGATAAATTCCTAGATCATATGTTTATATCACAGTAATGAACATGATATGAGAAAGTGTTATTGATACAGCAGCCAGAAGGAAGGGCTGTTTTTGGTTTGTAAATACCCGACAAAGCAAAAAATATATAAAATCTTATATTGCCATAACTGCCGTGTTGTTTTTTTTTTTTTGCTTTGTTTATATTTTGTCAACCTATTAACGTGAAATATTCAACTTCAAAATTGAAAAGATTTTTTTAATCTTATTGGTGTAATGGTATCTGTGTCCATTTTTCTCACTCAAATTAGCCACAGAATAATTGAATAAAATATTTTTTTGTGTTAAAAAGTTTTTTAAAGTTAATCTCTTTTCAAATGCATGCACAGGCAATATGTGACAAAATATCAGAGATTACTAATGGCTACAAGACAGACCAAGTGACCCTATGTGCAATAGCGCTGCTAAGTAATCAATATTGCAGAATTATTACAGTTAGATTGTGGTAAATGTAAATGTCTTGTAGTGATTAAAGTGCCTCTGAGGACAAGAGCATAAAAGACCACCAGTCATTTAGCCAAAACACACAGGCAGCCAGGCACTTGGACAGGACTGAAACCAATAAAAAAGGAACCATGGATACTACAGAGGGCCTCGCACTTTGTTTGAAAATAACAGAGTCTGTGTGAAAGTGAGAAGAGAAGTGGGAAATGTGGGGTACCATTCTTCACAGCTGTATGCTCTGTGGTGTGCATGTGTGTGAGTGTTTCTGACCTGGGAAATGTGGTTGATGGAGGACTCCATGCGCCGCAGCTGCGAGGCCTGGATGTCCAGCAGCTGGAGTACATTGTTGGCTAAGGCATTGATCTGGTAGGCCACGCTGGCCAGGGACTGGGTGGTGTAGGCTTTGGTCTCCTCCAGAGCTTTCCTCTTGTCCTGGGCCTGTGGATTAGAGAGAGGAAGAGAAAAAAATATAGATGCATTAAAGATGGAAGAGGAACCAAGTTTCTGTTAATATCACATCACTTTCACATCCATCTTCTAGCACCACATCCAGGTCAGGTTTGTGGTGGATTCGAGCCAATAGAGCTGCCAAGATATCCTTCACCCCACGCCCCCAACTTTCATTCCCCAGATACCACACTCTCTATGCAGGGATTTGAGATGATGTAACGAATCCTGCAGCAGCCATATTGGAAGCTCTGAGAACTGACTATAGAACTGAATGTAGCTTCTGTTCAGTGCTGCAGTCCTGTAAATGTTTTTGGTCTTCAAAAAAAGATAAAGAAATAATACTCATCCTGTGTAAAAAAAGCAACAACAACTAACTGCCTGTGTGCTTGAATAGTCATGGCACTAAACAGTTTACTTTTGTAACTATATTTGCTTGTTCACAAACGTCAAACAGCTAACTGAACTAGCGATAAAAAAAGAATAGGTCTATTTAGCCATATGAGCATTTAAAGTATATGAGAGAAAGTGGAACATCTTTCAGATGTAGTTTTAGACCGTGTTTTTAAGCTCGGTCATTGCTGCGGTTACTTTTGTGAATTCAAAGTACAGCTAATGTTTTCTGCAAAGAAGCAAGCTAATGTAGTAACAAACCTTTAAGGGGAAACCCTTTAAAACCTAAATATAATAAGCTTTGGTGGAGTTTAAAAACAAAACGTGTTTAGTAGAAGCTTACATTTGCATGAAAAGCACCAAGTAGTTTTTTCAATAAATTAGCTTGTTGGCTAGTTAGCTGCCTGAACAATCACTTATGTCTGTTTTTTGGCTTTGCTATACAGCTACCCAGCCAGCTGGTTCGTTTCTAAAGTAACTATGTGCTTCTGATGTTAAATGTGAGCTTGGACTACATACATATGGAGTACTCCAACCTTTCAAGACTACAGGTTATAAAGCTCACTAGCATTAGCATCAAAAGCACAGAGTGGGTGGTTAAATTAATTAGCCTGCTGGCTAGTTAGTGGGCTAACAAGGCCAAAAAAACCCCAAAACAAAGTGGAGTGTTTGTTCACGTTGACTGAGCTCAGCTCCTAATGTTGTGAGATAAACTAAAGGCTACGGTTTAGTTTTCCACAATAACCTAAATATGAAAAACACACACACCTATCAGCTGTATCTTGTTTTTGCCTAGGTTATGTTCAGAAACTATAGCGTATATCAAAGCCATGGACATCCATGATGGCACCCCTCTTGCCTGCTAAAACAAAACTCAATAGCATAAAAAAAACAGCCTATGTAGGATTCATTCTAACAGTACTCACTAACAAATTCTTCCCCCATATTATTTCAAAATGACATAAAAAGTGGCAAAACCAGACAAACTTTGTTAACTACACATTCTCGTGAGCTACCTCACATCAAACAGGCTGAGGGCAAAGAGCCGAGCTCCAAACTGAGCCATCATGTTTGATCTCGGTGGCCTCTTCCCCAAACTACTCTCTCATAAAGTAAAGAGCACACTGCCGGGAAGGGCGACACTGGGCTCTGATTACAGGCTGCCGCAGCAGGGGGCAGGTGGTGGTGGAGGAGATAATTATTGGTAGTAGTGGTTACGGAAGAAAAGGAACTTCTGGTCACATGAAGGCGAGAGGACGGATGAACAAAATGAAAACAACCCTGTCACCGTGTGTCTCATCACTGATTCCCCGTGGCAGCGCGTAACTAATCCAGAAGCAATCCGTACGGCTAGAAGCTCCTGACCTGGAGAGCTGCCATGCTGGTTAGCCTCGGCTGGGTGAGGAGGTGACAGCGTTAGCGGTGTTTCTTTTAGCGCGAATCAGAGCAGCAGATGTGTTGTGAGATAACAACCTCAGGAAGGAGGAGAGATTCCTCCAGAGGGCTCTGAGCAAAAGGCCATCTGTTGAAAAGCACGTAGTCATTCATGTGCACACACAGACACCTTCTCATGACACTGTAGTATGGTAGCTGCAGGGAAATATATGAAACAAAAACAAAACAGCTTCATGTGCATGACGGCAATTTCTAAATTGGAGGATGCAGTTTTTGTTGTATAGGGATTTTAAACCGATCACTGAACAACATACGCTCACCTGTGCAGAACTGCTGGCCTGCATATCAAGCTGCAAGTCAGACATGGTGTTTATGTAATTTAA
>NC_060150.1:41608233-41633219 GCF_021292245.1 Micropterus dolomieu | reverse complement strand
TTTGGTCTTCAAAAAAAGATAAAGAAATAATACTCATCCTGTGTAAAAAAAGCAACAACAACTAACTGCCTGTGTGCTTGAATAGTCATGGCACTAAACAGTTTACTTTTGTAACTATATTTGCTTGTTCACAAACGTCAAACAGCTAACTGAACTAGCGATAAAAAAAGAATAGGTCTATTTAGCCATATGAGCATTTAAAGTATATGAGAGAAAGTGGAACATCTTTCAGATGTAGTTTTAGACCGTGTTTTTAAGCTCGGTCATTGCTGCGGTTACTTTTGTGAATTCAAAGTACAGCTAATGTTTTCTGCAAAGAAGCAAGCTAATGTAGTAACAAACCTTTAAGGGGAAACCCTTTAAAACCTAAATATAATAAGCTTTGGTGGAGTTTAAAAACAAAACGTGTTTAGTAGAAGCTTACATTTGCATGAAAAGCACCAAGTAGTTTTTTCAATAAATTAGCTTGTTGGCTAGTTAGCTGCCTGAACAATCACTTATGTCTGTTTTTTGGCTTTGCTATACAGCTACCCAGCCAGCTGGTTCGTTTCTAAAGTAACTATGTGCTTCTGATGTTAAATGTGAGCTTGGACTACATACATATGGAGTACTCCAACCTTTCAAGACTACAGGTTATAAAGCTCACTAGCATTAGCATCAAAAGCACAGAGTGGGTGGTTAAATTAATTAGCCTGCTGGCTAGTTAGTGGGCTAACAAGGCCAAAAAAACCCCAAAACAAAGTGGAGTGTTTGTTCACGTTGACTGAGCTCAGCTCCTAATGTTGTGAGATAAACTAAAGGCTACGGTTTAGTTTTCCACAATAACCTAAATATGAAAAACACACACACCTATCAGCTGTATCTTGTTTTTGCCTAGGTTATGTTCAGAAACTATAGCGTATATCAAAGCCATGGACATCCATGATGGCACCCCTCTTGCCTGCTAAAACAAAACTCAATAGCATAAAAAAAACAGCCTATGTAGGATTCATTCTAACAGTACTCACTAACAAATTCTTCCCCCATATTATTTCAAAATGACATAAAAAGTGGCAAAACCAGACAAACTTTGTTAACTACACATTCTCGTGAGCTACCTCACATCAAACAGGCTGAGGGCAAAGAGCCGAGCTCCAAACTGAGCCATCATGTTTGATCTCGGTGGCCTCTTCCCCAAACTACTCTCTCATAAAGTAAAGAGCACACTGCCGGGAAGGGCGACACTGGGCTCTGATTACAGGCTGCCGCAGCAGGGGGCAGGTGGTGGTGGAGGAGATAATTATTGGTAGTAGTGGTTACGGAAGAAAAGGAACTTCTGGTCACATGAAGGCGAGAGGACGGATGAACAAAATGAAAACAACCCTGTCACCGTGTGTCTCATCACTGATTCCCCGTGGCAGCGCGTAACTAATCCAGAAGCAATCCGTACGGCTAGAAGCTCCTGACCTGGAGAGCTGCCATGCTGGTTAGCCTCGGCTGGGTGAGGAGGTGACAGCGTTAGCGGTGTTTCTTTTAGCGCGAATCAGAGCAGCAGATGTGTTGTGAGATAACAACCTCAGGAAGGAGGAGAGATTCCTCCAGAGGGCTCTGAGCAAAAGGCCATCTGTTGAAAAGCACGTAGTCATTCATGTGCACACACAGACACCTTCTCATGACACTGTAGTATGGTAGCTGCAGGGAAATATATGAAACAAAAACAAAACAGCTTCATGTGCATGACGGCAATTTCTAAATTGGAGGATGCAGTTTTTGTTGTATAGGGATTTTAAACCGATCACTGAACAACATACGCTCACCTGTGCAGAACTGCTGGCCTGCATATCAAGCTGCAAGTCAGACATGGTGTTTATGTAATTTAAACCACGAGGATTTCTACTGCTAAATCCTAGAAAAACTTTATTTTAAAGATGTGGCAGGAGATGCTGCCTTCTGAGAAATATAGTATAAGGGGTTTTATATGCTTGACTCATACTAGGGAGTGGGCATCTTGGCCTCTGCTGCTTCAATTTTAACCATTCGCTTTTAACCTATTTCTTAGATGCCCCCCAACTTAATGAAAGTGCAATACTAATTGGTGCTGAGCCCATTTAAATTGGTTTTGTTAATATCTCACTGTGATTTGCAATGCAAATTAAAATTGTAATATTAACTACACAGTTAACTTGGCTTTGTAAATATCTTGCAGCTGTAAAGTGCATCTGCACACACAAATGCACGGCTACATCCTGCATTCATTTAGAAACTATAAGTGTACTGCTATATGCTGTGATTTGCAATGCAAATTGAAACTGTAATATTGAGAAACTGCACTTAACTTGGCTTTGTAAATATCTTGCAGCTGTAAAGAGCATTGACAAACAGCACCATTGATGCTTCAGTGCACAAATGCTGAACTGTGATATGTAAAGAAATGCAAATGTACATCCTGCATGTCTTAAACATTCATGCAAGGTAGGCCATGCTTCTGCCCAAAGCCACCCAGTGATGTTGTTTAGTTCATGTTTTTCAATGGCTGATACGCTTTTAAAATGTGTCCAATCTACTTTTGTAGTCTTTGATTTTATCATTCTACATGAATGCTTGCTTTATTCCCCAAGAACAAGACGAACTTTCTTTAATTTTGACTCAAAACCGACATTGTTTCATGTAAGCTGATGAAAAAATGGCAAGACCCGGAGGGACAAACATTTTTTCTTTAACTACAAGATGAAACAACACAAGATTTCAAATTGTAAAACTAGGCTTAAAATGAGGGCATCCCCTTTACTACAGTTTCTTTTTCCCCAGTGACACAGTGACTACAATAAAGTCAAATTAATTTGTCAAGAAGGCCGATACACTGACCTAGGCTACTTCTTCCTGTCCTGGTTAAATCTTTAGCCATGTGTTAATCATACATCTAATTTCTTAAAGCACAGGACGAAATAAACTGATTCATACGAGAGTAGACATGTCAAAAACATGCTGAATGGTGAAATCGGCGTCTTGCCAACCTCCTTTGTATTTCTGGATACACGGATCCAAACTGCATTAGCTGCCAGAGCAGTGATGTGAGGTCAGCGGTGAGCGTTGGGAGGACAGATGTGACACTTGATTACATTGCCACTGGCCGCATCTTAGAGCCGTCTGCTCTAGTTAAAGCCCCCACCCTTGTCCCTTCACTCGTTCACGCATCAGAGGTCGGCCATCCACAAATCCTCAAACTAACCAGATTTGTTGTTAAATTTCCCAATAATCCAAGCCGTCATCAGCGAGGAAACAACAGGAGCACAGAAGATATTCGCCGGGAAAGCAACAAATTGTGTGTCTGCTCAGTACAAAAAAACAGCACCGGAGAGCCAAGAGTACTAAACCACAGCAGAGAATAAGGTGAGCTCCTAGAGAGCTTCAGCGCTCCCGGGGCTCTTTATCTCATTTTTCTGAGCTGAGTAATGACTGAAAGAGACTACAGAGTATCCAGGCAGTAGAAGACATGCTGTCAGCACCTCAGCTGGGCTTAAAAAGGAGAGTACGCAGGAATGCACCGTGTGTATTTAAGCACAATGACATTATAGCTGGGAGGTGAGGCAAGCCAGACGATTAAAAACAACCACTTGAATACAGCGAATATACATTGCAGCAACATGTGTGACATAAAAAAAATAAAATAAAATTCTATAACACTTTTTAAAATGATTGATTGCAAATGGTGTGCGTGGGATGACACATTTGGGAGCGAGAAGGGAGTGGCAGTCACAAGAATGGATTCGTCACTCTCCTGGGATGTTTTTGGAAGCACTGAACTGGTTAAATACTTCCATTTCACTCCGTCACCCATCCAGTCTGGCAAGGTAACAGCGAACAACCGCCACTTTTTTTAAACAAGGTGGTGCCTTGCTTCGCTGTCAGGGCCTGCTGGCTGCATTGAGACGGTAGTAAGGAAAGGTCCAGACTTTCCCCCTGAGGATAGAAACTGTTCATGGGGTCAGAAGCGCTGTAGCTGCCCCTCCAACCAGAAGCCTGAGCGTGAAGAAGGAAATGGACTTCATGAGTATTCCTCCAGACTCCCTGACATGACTAACACAAGATCAGGGGAAGTGAGGCAAAATACCTAAATTAAAACTCATGAGGGTTTTTCACTGAATCATCGCTCCGAAGTTTGGAACATTCAACCTCTTTAATAACCTGCTACATCTGTTTAGATTGCACCGAAAGTATCAACATTTGGACAATAAAACAACACAATGCAGCGTCTCTGCTGTGCAATCTGCTCCTGGTTTTGTACAGCTGACAAGCACATTTTGCGTTTATGTGCTCCCACTTGTTTGAAAGAGCAAATGCTCTTGGAAAACAAAACAAAACAAAAAACACCTTTAGAAATGTTTGGAATTCTGCAACATGTCGTACGTCTTCAAGCTTTCAAGTGTTGTCTGGGGAGCTCTGCTACAGACTACAGTGTCAGGGATGCATGAAGGAATAAAAAAAACAAACAAACAAACACAATTTAACACGGAACCACCAAGGATTTATTTTTCTATTCTGTCAACTGGACGGAAAAGAAAAAACGACACATGTAGTTCTTGACAAACTCTCTTCTGACACTACAGGTCAACGTCTCTTTGAGAACACCTCAGCAGGATTGGCTCTTCTGGCGAGAGCAGCGTAGTCTAGAGAAAAATGGGGTCTTAGTGCTCACATGGCACTCTGCGGCGTGTGATGTATGGCCCGCTGATTGCTGCAGACTGGACGGGGGTGAGATAAGTGTGGCTTGTTGTATTGATGTGGCTGTCAAGACATCCGGCAGCTGATTTGAATAAGGTGGAGCAAATGAATATGGGATTACAAGAAAGACACATCTAGGACCTGACCGAGTGTTACTAAAGCTATTTCCTGGTCATTTAGTTCCTTCTGTCATAGTACACAGTGATATATTACAAAATGGATGAAAGGTAAAAACACCCAATACGTGATCCATTAATAGCTTCTGGTTTAAATAATGCTCAACATTTTGAATGTATTTCCTTTAAAAAAAATAAAGATAATGTGCCACTTCCTACTACTTCAGGTTTGATTACCTATTTGATCAGACACAATTACATGAAAGGACAAAGTTCACGCTCATTACAGGGAACTTCCACTATTTGTGAGCTTTTATTGTAGGCCATTATGAATCGGTCATGCCAACGTTTTACTCAGCACCTCTGTCATATAGATTTGGGAAATGCAAACTCTCGCCAGTAAGGTGGGTTAGATCACTTTTACAAAAGGCCCCCTGCTGTTGCACTTACACGCTGTGAATTTTGAATTCAAATACATTGATTATGCATCGAATATAAAAAAAAAAAATTACCAAGTTCAAATGAAAGTAGAATGATAGCCCTAATACAGCTACAGGGATTTCTAGGGGACTACTTTCTGTGTTTATCATCTTTCTTTTGGTCAAACTTGGCAGGAGGCTCATGCTCCTTGCCCCAATCACTCCCCTGAAATCCACTTTCCCCAAATCTCTACAATGGAGGTGGTGAGTAAGCCGAGTTCACACTACATGATTTTAAGCCCGATTTGCCAGTCGGTCAGGCTGTGATCAGAGGTAAATCGGCTATTGATCGGCAGCTACCAGTCGTTATGTGTGAACTACTCAACGACCCATCAAAACAGCTCATTTCCCGTTTCACTTTTCACATGTGTTTTCTAGACAAAATGTGGTTTGGAGACCAGCGTCGGGTGACACAGGCGTCGTCAGCTCGTGTAGTGTGTGTGACCCCCTGTCAACGATCAGTCATGTAGTGTGTACGCCACAACGACTTCAAAACTCCACCGGCCGATGCTGAAAGTCGTGTAGTCTGCCTGCCCGAGCGTTTAGTGTCATTAATGACAGTAAGAGAGTCCGGCCGATATTAACTTATCACAAATATATTGCCGCAGTGTCTCGTTCAGCAGCCTACACATCTTGGTGACAGTTCACTTAAATTTGAGAGATCAACAGATAAATTGTTGTCACATTTTTTAAAAAAACAACTAAAAATTCAGTATCTGTTTGCCAACCAAGAGAAATATGAAAATAATATCCAAGCTGACAAATAGCAGAATGTCCCTTTAACTTTACAGATGCTTTACAGTGCTAGTTCACTTTGTTTTAAATTGCATCAGTAATTAATAAGACATCTTAATGGTTTAGAATTAACTTATTGATCATTCCCTGACACTCTGGACACTCTTATTGGAGATGACAACAAGATGAGAACAAGACAGAATTAAATTTATTTGATTAAAGCGGCTACACATATTCATCCTAATAAAACAACAGACAACCTATTCAACTTTGAAAGAGGAGTAAACACCCACACCTTTAAATATAAAACTGTGAGAAACTTAACACCAACACAAGCCGCCTGAGGAGACAGACATGGTATTGAAAGTGACACTGGAACGTGCTAAGAATAAGGAAAACCAAGAGTTAACAACTTCAATCCTTCCTCGAGTCTTAGCGCTTAAAAAAAGAAAAAAAAAAGAAAAAAGGAACTCAGCAGTACGATACATGAATTTATAAATCCACCTCCTCCACCGGGGCAGATGGAGCCTGACTGAAAGGCCATAAGGTCTACCTGACCTTGAAGAACTGCCAGCGCACAATTAAAAATTCCCGCAGCATGTCAGGAAAGAGACACAAAGGGGAAGTCTGCACATGGAGGAAACTCATTAACCTTTCTTTAAGTGACTTATTGGTTCAACCAGGCAGAAAGTCACTGTTCTCTACCTGAAACATACTTAACTGATTAAGAACTAGAAACAGTCAGTTTATCAGAGGATGTGAGTGTTGGAGGGTCTCTTGTTTTGGATTATTCACACTTTTATGCATAAAAACAACAGAGAGAAACGATCTGTAAAAAGCTCCAACTACAAGGAGGCAATTTTAGTCTGAAACAATGATGTCAGTATGCTCCCCAGTTCTCCAAAACTCCCACACTCGAAGCAGAATGTAGAATCATCAGTCCAACAGTCTGGACCAAACCAACCCCAGTCAGCTGAGGGGGAGGAGTGACAGGTGGTCAAAAGGATGAATGGGTCTGGCTGGTAGGCTGAGAGCCGCTAGGCCTCTCCATGCTGGGAGAAAAACCAGGCCACTCCGCAGACGAAGAAGGACAGGAAACGAGGACTCAGTAACCCAGAGAGACAGAACCGTGTTAAAAACAACTCAATATTTTCCACCTGCCCTCTTCCAGGGAGAAACTCACATTAACTCGCCTGGGGAAACCGCAGAGGACAGGTACACCAAGGCTACATGACTAGCACACAAAGAGGACATCTCTCTTTCCAGGAAACCTCTCCGACATGCTACCTGCATTCATTACAACGCAGCTACTAGTTTAGGATCAGTCTGAACTGAAAGCACAAGTGGGCATCGTGCTGGCTCAGCATGCGAGGTCACATGCCCTGAGCTTGCAACACTGGATCTCATCTGGTGTCTGACCTCTGGGTGTGCCACACAACATCTCACTTCCATTTCCCTATTCCTTGCCACTGTTAAGTCAACCTTCCTCCCAGAACTCCTGGTAATGACGGCCCAATTCACTTTAAAGAAATACATTAACAGCATGTTTTGTTCATGGAAAGCTAAAATCAATTGCATGCCAAAACATGTAGTGATGGGACGACATTAGAGCATGATAGTAGCTTGTTCCATTCTTTAAATGCTGTCTTCAAACAGCCATGCAAGAACCTTATGGCACCAGTACGGTATTACGTTTTCTAGTTAGGTCAATTAATCGATTAGTTGTTCGACAAAAGATTCATTGACATTAATTATATTAACAAATGTGAGGATTTGCTGCTTTTGTCTCAAGCTGTCAACATGGGCTATGGGAATATTTTATCGATACAATGATAACAAAATCAAATGCAGCTCCAATTTGAATCAAGGAATATCTTCCCAAAGATTAAATACACTAAGGGTAAAATGTTTTAGAACACCCCCATTTTTCTAGTTTGTATGAAAAAGTGTAAATATAAGTAGCTTAAATATAAGTATATTTGAAAATATTAAAAAACAGCACATAAGTAAGCAGCAAACTGCTTAAGTAAAAAACAGTTACGTCACCAAAAGAATTTTTCAGAGATAAAATTAATTAAATGAAGGAGTGTTGTAGGATCAACCGCAGACCAACTGGTCTGTCAACATTTCTAAATTCCCAGAGCCAAATGTCTTTGTTTAAACATCAGCACAAAAGATATTCAAATAAGTCTCATATGACAAAGAAAAGGCTTGAGAAGCCGGGATCATTGAAAAATAAAACTTATTGAATTGACAAAATAGCTGCGATTAATTTTCTGTCAATCGTTTTAGTTCTACAAAATATCAACTACTACAGAGCAAAGTGTTTGTAGTACCACTGTATTTAACAAAACAGTCAACAGCGCTCTCAGTGTGTCCTGCCAACATGGCCAGGTGGTCCACTTTGCATAGAGTATGCGTCCTTGTCACAGAGGTTAAAAACAAAGATTTCAAGGGAGTAGCAAGCATGCTGCAAGTATTGTTTTTTTTCCTGTAACTACCTTACATAGTAGGAATAAACAGGAACCTATTCAAATACAAAACCCCTGTTTAAACTCTGTGTCTTAATGTGAAAGGGTCTTTTTTTTGGACTATTATTAAGCCACTTCCTGACACAGAGAGAAGGCATTTCCAGCCTGTTTTCAGAGTCAGCAGGCTAATCAGGAAACATAACTCTGACCTGTCAGTGTGTCACATACAACACACACACACACACACAGTAAAAAAAACAAACAAAAAAAACACTCCCTTGGATGAAACAAAAGTCACTATCAAGTTGAGAAAGTGGGGCAGCAATCTGTCCAGAGCTTTCTCCGTCTGCGCTGCACTACGGTCCACGTTCAACACCAACATCTCCATGACAAGAACAGAGAGAGAAGAGGGGATGTAAATGTGAGGGAGGAGTGCTGAAAGGGACGAGCTGATTCAAGCTGAGGCATGTCGACGTGTGCGCGGTTCAGCTCAGAGTGCACAGTCTTGTGTGTGTTGCGTTTCTATCAGAGGCAGAGAGATAGAGAGAGTGTGAGTATCTCCAGCAGACAGAGAGGGCTTATGAAAAGTGCACCGTTCGTCTGACACTCGCTTTACACAGAGCGAGCAGCGTGTGCTCAAAAGCTTAAAAACCCTGCTTCTTTTAAAAAAAATGTTTTAACGTCAGCACTTTAAACAAGGTGCTCTGCCGGAAAGGAAGGAATCGCAAATTGGTTGGACGCATGAAACACAATTTTACATGGAGTTTAGTTCAAGCTGGAACACATTTTACATCAAATGCTGTATGTTGGCTTGTCAACATCATCCATCCCGGCTGTCCTCTTTATCCACAGCTACGTGGAAATGACTTTTGAAGAAGTATTTTTGTGCATGTGAATACTATTTTTGGATCCTCTAAGGCAAAACACACTAACATTTTGACATTTTATACAAATGTGGTCACATTTAAAAAGACACTAAACCAACAACACTATGCGAGTATCACTTTCTAATGCTTTTTGTTGCTTGTAAGCACTTCTATTTTTGATGATATCTATGTAGCTCTTGCACCTATGAAGTCTAAATGCATAATTATTGTAAGCCGCTTTCTCAGACAAAATGTGGGCAATGAACGGTTATTAAAAAGGTTTTGGTATTGCCCTTTAAAACTAGTGTTTTAAATTTAAAAACTTGCACAGATACAATTTTTTTTTTTTTATTAGCGATACCAATACAACATGTTTTTGCAATAATTTTCTTTTGGTTTATTTAGCAAAAGAATAATAAAACTCATTTAAATCAGGAATAATCTGAACAATAAACAAGTTTGAAAGATACCAAATCAGAGCAAGGCCAACTTGACAGATGATGATTTGAGTGAAAACTTAAACTAGTGCCAGTACAGTACCCACATTTTGGTAGCTCCGAGAAATACGAGCGGGAAAATAAAACATCTTCTTCCATATACCAAAAGATGCCAACATTCTCAAATTTTATCTAAAAGATTAACTTATTCATATCTTCAAGAATAACAACAAATCTGACCAGATATTTGGCGCCAACTTCTCAGTGTTTGACTATTTTCAACAATCTGTGCGACAGACACATTTCTGTGATCAACACCTGGTCTTGTCACTTCTATATGGAAATGCTCAGATTTAAAGATATGAAATATCTTCTGTGGTCTGGGCTGAGGTCAGCCATGCCCTTCAAATCTTGCTCATTCAATCCTAAATACTCTCCTGCGGCTAAACCCAAAGAGTAAACTAAACTCCCTATCATACCTGAACATACATTGCGTAACACACCTGAACCATCACGATCAGTAACGGCACAAAAACATACAGCTTGCTTTTCAGAAGTGGCGAGAAACAAAGCTTGGTCCACTTAAGTTTTAGCCTCACAGGGGGGCCAAGACTACCACCTTCTCGTGCTGCAGTGTTTTCCTGAACCTATAACTGGCACAAGGCTTCAGAGCTGAGCGTCACGGTGCCAAATCATCCGTGGACGAGGAAGAAAACAAAATTACAGGGAGTCCTTGGGGAGCACAGCTGGAATGGACACACCCTCCCGTAGCTGATATGGTGGGCTGTCTTCCTGCATAAAAAATGTTTTCTCACAGTCACTCAGTTTGTTCTCTGGTTTTGTTTCGTTTTGTCGTGGCTTACCACACACTGTCCTAAAATAAAAAAACCCATCTGCGGTCGTCGAGAGGCCATATTTAAGACTTATGACAATCATTTCATTAAGACACACATTTACATCCAAATACTGCTTTAAAATTGTTACTTAAACACAGCTTTCGTGACATTACCTAACACACAAACTACTTTAACAAGAAGAAGAACTTGTGAAACCCCAACACAGGCCAGCAGAGATTAAGGCAAGCTCTGCTCCCATGAATAAGTTGAGGGGGATCAATAACGCCAACCTTTATTGACCAACTAACAATCACTTTACATTCCTCTCTTTCTCTCACAGCCTAGATGCAAACCCAGCTGAATGATCTTAAATAAGTCTCCCCATTAAGTCTAGCCTTCTACAGTTTCTCATGCATATGTTATGCTTCATTATAAATTGCCTAATGGTAAAAACCAACAACAATAAAAGCCATGCACTGACATTACAGCATCTGCACTGAGTGCTTAAAAGTCCATAATGTAGATACCTCCACAGAAATATTCCTGCAGTATCCAAATGGGGACTTAAGCTGTTTTTGTGGTATTAAATGGTGAGTTTAACGACCTGATGTTATATAGTGTTATAGTTTTAGTGTGACATTTAGTTCCCCACTAATGTGGGGATACATTTTAGGCGGTGTCAGCATCAATTAAGGCGGACAAACTGCAGTAACTTTCTTGCTGGTGTCTTAACAATTAAAATGTAATCATCAAACTTGTTCAGTGAGCTGCTGCTGTAAAGCACACAGGCCTCCCCCCTCCTCTGTCAGCAGGGAGAGAGTGGAGGCAGTTTGGAGCCGATTCCAGTGTTAAAATAATAATTTTAAAAAAGTAGACACACCCTCTGTGTAAACGGAATAAATGTGATCAATGGTGTGATCAGACACAAATGTCCCACAGTGGTGGAAAAAAGCCCCGTCATTAAACTGTGGTAACAGCTCCAAGCTTTTGGGCGTACTGGCTTCATAACCGAGCACAGTGTCTTTATCCACATTTCCTGTCCCAATTCAATCCCGAGCTTTTTTTCGCGACAAAAGGCGGCTGAAGACAACGTGGCGGCGAACTTAACCACTCACCTGGACATAATTGTTCTCGCAGTAGTCCGCTACTCTGGTGAGGTTTTGGTAACTCTCAACAAGCGCCCTTTTGCCGGCAGGAATCTCTTCCTCTAACAACATTTGTAGCTCTGCCATCTTACATCTCTCCGCAGAGCCTCCCTTCCCTCTCTGCCTTCCCTTTGATTGAAACAGCCACCAGCGCCAGCTAAGCACTGCCTCCTCTGCCTGCTATTGTGGGATCCCTGCCCTCACTGTGGCGTACCCTCAACCCGAAGATCGTCTGTGCTGGAGAAGAGGAGTCACTCAGTGGTTTAAAAGTGGGGCCAAATTTTTGCTAGTCTACCATACATCATTATTTTATATGTGCATTATTACTATTTACTTCATGACTCCCCTCCCCGGATTTGTTTATTATTTATTTCAGTTTCACTTATTTTAATTTATGCAAATTCTAACGGGTTCCACAGAAAATCTGCAAGCGGTTGTTTTGTTTTGTCTGAGTGTAGCCTATTGTGAACATTTGAAGAAGTTAAGTTTATTTGTCACATTGTAGCAGGTTGTGAAGTGAAATTAAGTTTGTCACTCCCTTCTGCTACGTAGCAGACAATGTACAGCGATGCAAAAGGAATTATAAAATGGTAGACAGAAATAAACTTTATTCAATGGAGCAGTGCTGAAGATGAATTTGAGTTTAAGAGTCTCATTACTTGGTGGAAAAGCTTTTCTGCATTGTAGTGGTGAACAAGCAGAACTTCTATATCTCTTCCCAGAAGGCAGCAGGGTGAACAGGCTGTGGCTGGGGTGAGTCCTGTCCTTGGTCAATATTTTGCACGTTGCATCCTCTTTGTCTTTAAACTCTGTGCAGCTATTTTCATTAAAACAAAACAGATATACCGCAGAGTTTTGCAGTAGTTGCCATGTTCCTTGTATGTGAGAGAAAAACAAAGTGAGAGCTCTTCCTTTTCTCTCCGGTGTACCTATCACTCTTCCAACTGAAAAACATGGATCCTGACTAGAGCATGACGGTATGTGTAGTTTTACTCCGAAGTGTGGCTATACTTTCCCCACTTAATCGATATTTTATAACCTCTTAATACTTTTCTGATTTATTAAGTACACCTTAGTAGTCTCTCCGTGAAAGCCGCTTCCAGTTATTGAAACTTACATTTCCAAGCGTTTTTTTTAGTAGACGCGGAGGATTGTGGAGCTTGTAGGAAACAGCGACAACCAGTAGAAAACTACAACTCCCAGAGAGCACCTCTGCCAGGCTTCATAACCCTGTTCATGGCGTCTGTTGGAGGGCTAAAGACAGGTCGCCTTCCGACAAACAGATAGGCCCTTGACTTTAACGGTAAGTGTCATCGGTTATGTGCTTTTCCGTCGAGAGTTTAGAAATATAGGCTGTATTTCGCGCAAATATCGGGGTAGTTAGAGGTGTGTCCTGGATAGACACGTTACAGTAACTTACAAGTTTAACTAACGTTAGTCGCATTACGGTAGCAAAAGTCTGAATTCACAGCCTGAAATTGTTATGAACAGCTAGCATAAATCCCAGAATATAAATCAGCTTTTTAGCATAATGTTTGTTGGCGCTTCTCATATCGCGGTGGTGCGTTTGTGTAACGTTACTGTCTGTCTCCAGTTTTTGTGTTGACTGTCTGTCCTGGCGTGACACAATGGAGGTGGAGAGCGTCAAAGTGGATGATGAGAGGCGTCTGACCCAGCTGAGGTTTGAAGCTGCCGTCAAAGTCATCAAGAGTTTGCCCCCGGATGGTGAGCCACCACCACACCAGTCTGTTATTTGTTTTTTTTTTTTCTTTTCAGGGCCAGTTCAACCAGTTAGCAGCAGACTTAGCCAGGTGCAGCGCAACAGCTTGGATCTTGTGCGATTTAAAGGGCTTAATCCACTTTACTAGCAGCGTGATGCGGTATCACAGCAGTCACTCCAAAGTCTTTCTTATCTCAGAGCCTTCACAGATATGTCAAAACAGCAAGAACAGCACTAACCAGGGATGTCACCATAACGATACCAGTATATTTCCACGATGATTGATACCAAGTCGTTACCATGGTAAAAAACAGAATAAATCCCATGTACTTCATCATACTACTTTAATAAACATTTAATGAACATTACAAAAAAACAACTAACAGCTGTGAAAGTTGTGTGAGGATGTCCAGGACAGATGGTGGTTAGATTCATAAATGAGCAGGCTCTTGACATTACATTTCATTATTAAATTATTTCCTTAATTTTCATAACTTTTCTTTACAATCTCGCAGGTGTGAAATGTTTAAGGGTGGTCACTGTCAATATTGGCAGTTGTCTGAGATTTTTAGATTGAAAAACAAAAGGTTATTGATGATTGAAAGGGATTGTTTTGCCCCTAACTCCACCTACAGTGACAGGCGCTTTAGACAAACATCTAGTTCTTAGCGCTGCAAACTCTCATCATCTTTGGTGATCAAAATGGTGAAACGTCTGACTAAATTAGCTCTCCAACTGTAAGAAATTGAGGCATTGTCACAGAACCATTGAAGGTACGTGCTGCAAAACTTTCAGTACAGCAAAATGAGCACCAACATGTTTTCAGAATTTTAGTATCTGCTTTGTACAGAAGTATCAGTTCTCGTGACATCCCTAGTAATTACTAAAGAACTATCTTTCAGTACATAATTAAAATGTCTTTCCCTCAGGTCCCTTTCAGCCCTCCAATGACATGATGCTCAAGTTCTACAGTTACTACAAACAAGCCACAGTGGGAGCCTGCAATATAGCCCGACCAGGCTTCTGGGATGCAGTCGGGAAAGCAAAATGGTAAAAAAGGAAAATGTACTGTCAGTTTTTTTTATTTATACCTGATGAAATGCATTCAGGATTCCTGCTGAGGTGCGCCATTTATTGGGGAAAATATTATTTGTCACTCTGAAGAATCATTTTCCTTCAAGTTGGCAACAAGTATGTATGACTATCTCAGTTTTCAAGGCAACTAGTGAAATATAATTCTGGATAAACCATGCAGCTGGAACTGAAGCCAGTATCTGACCTTGTGCATGTTGCACTTTTCATCTGTGCAAAACTAAGACAGAGAAAATTCTCTCCACTCTTCTCCTTCGGTTTAGTCTCAAGTTGTGTTTGGGGATCTCTGGACTCTGCAGCTTGGAATGTAACCTTTTACCCACTAGGCTGGGTAGCTTCTCTCATGGTCCCATTGCATTTAAAAATACTTAGTTTAGGAATAACTCTAGTTAGTTAGTCAGTTCCTGTCAGCCTTTGACCCACAGCTAACAAAGAACACATTGACCTCAAATAAACTGGCCTTATTGACATAATTGAAAAGTGGGACAAGTGTTCAAAGCCAATCTTGATGAGATTAGGATTTTTACACTAAGCAGAGCTTTTGCTTTTTACTTGATAAAGTGATATAATAACAGTTTTTGTGTAATTATTCAGGGATGCATGGAATTCTCTTGGGGATATGCCAAAAGAAGCAGCAATGGCAGCGTATGTTGAAGAAATGAAGCTGGTATGTACGGAAGATATTATTTTATATGAATACTTGCAGTTTAAAGTCAAACCTTTCTTTAACTGTTTATGGATTTGAGCTAGGGCTGGACAATAAAGCACTAACAATAATGATCGCGATATAATTTTTTTTCAGTAATATAACAAATTATTTTTCAATAAATGTTTCATTGTATTCACTTGAATCATCCACAAATTAGGACTTCATTTTTTTTTAGTAAGATGTTTATTTTGTTGAGGGAAAAGGACTGGAAAAAGCTTGTTCTACCTCAGATTTGTGAAGTCATCCACTGTTTGGCCTCAATTGTTTGTCATGTTCTGACCATTAAGAAGAGTTTAAACCACAATTAACCATCAGTTTCTTCAACTTTCACTCAGGAGCAAAAATCAGCCTTTAAACTCGAAGGAAATAAAAATTTGATACTTATCGTGATAATTATTGATATCAAAAGAGATGAAACTTTTTATCGTGATAACATTTTTGTCCATATCATCCAGCCCTAATTTGAGCTAAACATCACTGTCTGTTGTTGTTGTCTTTGATGCGTAGATCCTGGAGGGTATGCCCATGACGGACGAGGTGGAGGAGCTCTTGCGTGTCCTCGGCCCGTTCTATGAGCTGATTGAGGAGAAGAAAAAGATCACACAGATATCAGACCTGAGCACAGGTGGGTTTTATTCACCAGGCGTAACTCCTCCCACCTTTTACTTTGTTTGTAATGTCCAAAACAGCATGTGGAGCTTAACCTTATATTATAATTTGCCTCTTGTCTGATGCTCAGCACGTTTGACAGTATTTGCTAGGCAACTGGAAGGCAAGTACATTACTGTGTGAATATTTGGTGGTGTAGTTTAGTGTTTGTTTCCTGCAGTAGACAAGAAGACTGGATCTGTGAGTGCCGGCATTCAGTTTGTTTTTATAGTTTAGTATTTGTCTGGTGTTGTAGCTCAGATGCTTTTAGTGTGTGTTAGCGGCCATGTCACCTATGCTGAATTAGTGGTACAGAACATGTGGCTTAGCACATTTAAGGTGACAGAAAAAACACTTTAATTGGATGCAGATAAATCCAATGTTACTGGGAAATTTTGTCTTGTACTTTAAAAGTGGTAAGATATTAAGTTGTTTTTATTTTTAAAACATTAAAAAATCAACTAAGCCTATCCACAGAATGTGAAGAAGTGAAAGTTCTGATGTTTTGTCAAAGACATCTTATGTGTGGAAGAGTTATCTACTGAAGTTAGCATGCTAACCAGCAGAGAATATTATACATTAGGTTTTTTTGCACAAATACGCACATGTGAGAGGAAAAAATACTGCAACAGGCTGCATGCACGGTTGGCGCATGCGCATTAATCCTAATCCTATGTTGTAAGACTACTTTGTACCTTGAGGTGTGCAAGTGGTAAACTTGCTATGTTACACAACCTCTGAGCTTTTTTAGTCTAATTAATAACTAAATAATGCCAAGAAGGGAAATATTCTTGCACCTATTTTCCTTATCAAACTTAAAAATTTAACCATACTACTTCTGAATTCAACTTTCTGTCTTTTGCCGAACTAATTACCTTAACTTAATTCAAACGACAGAAACAAAATAAAACTCACCACTATCTCCACTGTTCCAACAATCACCAACTCTGGTTTGGTCGAAATAAACCCTTAATTCACTGATTTTAGATGTGAAAATATTCTGGTTCTGCACGCTGTTGTAATATGCTGCCTGCTATTTTTTATTTTAAATGTGAATTTGACAGGTGGAGAGTCTCAGTTCTTACACATTGTACTTTTATATATCACAGAAGCTTAAGTACATGAGGATTTTGTTCAGCGTTAATTCACATAGTTACTATTATCGCTCAACCGCATGTAAAGGTTGTTTTAATGTGATCGATAAGTAGAGAAAGTGTTGACCTTATCCTTAAAGGATTTATTGTGTTTTGGTATTTGTGATATTGCAATTAAATCAGGTTTGTTGCACAGGGTTTGGTACGATGCTGAATTCAATACCTTCGAAGAGCGTCGCAAAGAGCATCATCAGAACGATGGAAATGAACGGCACTCTGGAGACTCGTGCTGCCAGGCTCAAATCAAAGGAAACGAAGGAAAGATCAGATGAAGAGGCACAAGACGAGGAGGAAGAAGAAGAAGAAGAGGAGGGGGAGGAAGTAGAGACAAGGGAGGTCAGAAAAGGTAAGAAATTAAATAAAAACTGTCAGCAAATACTGTGAGAACCATTTAGTTGAGCTGATTTTTTTTTTTTCGTTGGGGTTTTTATTTCAGACAAGAAATCATCAGCTTCACAGCCAAAGAAGAAAGGTTCAACCAGGAGACACAAAGCTCCCCTGTCGAACGGTAAAGTGGCTAACGGGGTCGCCCATCTGACCAACGGGGGTCATTCCAGGGCTGCCCTGAACAGTGACAACTCCCTGGAGGGTTCAGTCAGTGAGCCTCAGCTCAATGGACACCACACAGGTAAGGTAACGCAAAAGCACGCCTTCTGGTTAAAACGTTGCACTTGTGAATGTCCTGTTGTGTCTCAACATGTGCATGAACCATTTCAAAATGGTTACTGAGGACTCTGTACTCACCCGCTGCCTCTGCTCATGTATCAGTGCACCATGTGATCAGATAATCAGCTATCTGGGCGGTGGCAACTCTGCAGAATCTCAACACTTTACACAGCAGCTGCTCCTGCGAGAGTTTTTTTTTTTTTTGTTAAAGGACTAAATTAATGGTTCTGTTGAACACAAAGCTCCCAAACTGAGTGCAGCTTCCCCTCACCCCCAGTCACTCTGTTAATTACAATGCAGTTTGCTGTTCCCTGTTTTGTGCCATTTGTACTGATCTCAGATCCCAGTGTAGAGGTGTGTGGTCCCAGCCACCTGGCCAGTGACTCGGACAGCGAAGTCTACTGTGACTCTGTGGACCAGTTCAGCCAGGAAGAGGCAAGTAACAACTTAAACCCACTTCTTTTGTACAGCGTTTTGCAGCTCTTTGCCCATCGTTGATTGATTTTTAATGTGCTTCTTCGCCAGAGCTCAGAGCATAACCGCTCTTTGGACGACCTGGACGAAGAGGAGAACCACGTCCTGCCGCCTCTAGAGGAGCGGCAGGCAACGCAGGAGCCCCGGGAGGGTGTTCACGGTCCACCGCCGGTCATCAGGTTTGGAGGAGAAGATGGAGAGAATGGGGGAACAATGTCACAGAGGCAGAGTCTGAATGCAGACAAGCCGAACAGCTCTTTGGTCAGGAGAGGAAGGGGTAAGGTTGTCATAAGAGGGACTCTATTTCGATATAAAATATCTATATAATATATAATAATTTCAGTTGTTTTTCAAGCTAAAATGCCTAACGGTCTCAAATGTTAAGATTTGCTGCTTTTTAGTCACATGATGGTAAATTGAACATCTTCAGGCTGTTGGTCAGATGAAGGAATTTGAAGAGACCACTTTGGGCCCTGGGAAATTTTTAAATAACTATTTTAGGTCATTATAAGGTCAAAACAGTTAATTGAGGAAAAATAATAAGCAGATATTTAATAATGAGAATATTTATTTGTTGTAGCCTTGGTGTCAAATTTACATTTGACTCGTCACTGACACACAAACTCGTTCTTTTGATGTAGACGTTGTGGGAACATGTGTTCATTATAAATCCTTCCTGTGTTTTCAGGCTCCAGGACTCCAGAACTCGGCTCTGGATCGCTGGGGCCCATGTACGGCGGTGGAGACGGGGACGGGGGCCGCTGGGGAGGAGCAGTGACACCTGGAGGGAGCCTGAATGAGCAGATCGTTGTGGCGTTGGCCAGACTGCAAGAGGACATGCAGAGCGTTCTGGAGAGGCTGCACACCCTGGAGGCTCTGACCGCGAGCCAGGTCAGACACTGTCCTCTCGTTCATTGCCTTCGGATAGAAGTTGCATAATAACGGTCCTGAAAACGGCACATTTGTTAGATGATTACAACAAGGATACAGTGCCAAAGTAATCCAGCTGGTTGTGTTTCAGTGCAGATAATTTAGTTTACACTGGATGATGATGACTCTAAATTTTAATTGCCAAGTAAGAGGATGATACTATATGTGGCCAGGTTTAGAAAGCTATATTGAGTCAACAATGTTTATATTTTGTTAAATGTATTAATCTAGCTACATTTTAATACTAGCTTCAGAGCTAGACCAATGTGTTCATTTATCTTGTCTATATTGCCATTAGGGCTGAACGATTTTTGGAAAATCTAATTGCTAATTGTTTTTTTGTTTTTAACAAATATTGCGATTTAATATGCGATTAAGTTTTCAGCTCTTTATGTATTATTCAGAACGGACGAGGAGTAAATCGGTGTATAGTTTGACCAACACAATACTGGATAGATTAAACATACACTGTTCTTTCTTGTGGGTCAGGCCTGTGTTATGATGAAAGTAGGTGATGCATGAATTATTATTATGAGCAATGGTGGAGAAGTATCTCATTTTAATAATGAGAAAGATAATTTGAGTCATGGCATTAAATAATATCAGGTCGGCCCACCTACAGACCACAAGAAACAATAAGTTCACCACAGTGTGTTATACAGTAAGCGCTCAATATAAAACCCACAGTTCAACCACCAATTAATCCTTATCTCAGTTCTAATCTCCTAGGTGTCCATCTTTCTGTATAAGCAAACAAAAAAATACTCAGTTTGAGGTTAAATTCAAAAGTTGGCCAACGAAAATAAAACCAAGTGTCGCCTCTCGTGTTTAGTAATTCTCCAACAACACCGGAGTTCCCCCGCAGCCTCCGATGCTGCTAAGCAGCGCATTGGCTGTAACTCGGGACACACTGGGCTTCCTTAAGGACGCCGTTTCACAGATATTTCCTGAGCTGACTGGTGGCGCTGTGTGTGACACGGGCGCCGATCGCCACAATACACTTATCTTACTACACGTGTCTTTCTGTTGTGCATTTATCCTGTCTGTCAAAGCGGCGGATGACCCGACGATTTCACCCACCACCACCAAGTTAGCCTCGGGTGCTACTTTCATTCGCTGTGTGACACTAAAGTTTCTGTAGTGTCAGCTTCTGTCAAGCTTAAGGCCATTGTACAGCATAAGGTGCGAAGGCGATGCTTTGTCTGCAGACTGCTTTACTCTTGGGTGTCATGTGACCAGAGTGTAAACGCAGCCTTTGCAATTAGAAAATCTCATTTTATCACATCACAATAATATCGCAAATGCAATTAATCGTTCAGCTCTAATTGCCATTAAGGAAAGGTCAACAGTGCTGAAGAGTTATTTTTGTATCATCATTTGTAGTATTTAAAAGGCTGAATAAACTTTAAATCTCCAGGTGCGTTCTGATGAGAATTCCTTAAGTTCATCTTGAATATGTTTGGTTCTTTTTTTGTTTTTTTTTTTATAATTTTTTTTTAAGCGGTGAATATTGGAATGAGCGCAGCTATACAATGCTTTATGTCGGGGTTTTTTTTTTGTTTTTTTTTAAAGTCTGAGACTGCAGGCCTCCCCTCCCCCAACCACATCTTTAGTTTACTTGTTTAGTTTTGCTCAATTCCTGGATGCCTATGGGATCAAATAATATAATCATGATCCCATAGACACTAAACATTTGAGCCAGAATAGCCTTAAATTTCTATTTGACAACTTCTGACTACACCAGATCGCTTTTTTTAAATGCATTTATTAGTTTCTGACTCTGATGAAGGGGAAAATAGTTCCCAAAAACTACTGTATCTCTGAACTCTCACACATGTAGGCTATTCTACGTTAGTTATTCTTTTGTTAACTTATGTAATATTGTTTCACTTCCATTCACTGCGCCTTCCCTGAAATTGTTCAAAGTGAAAGCCCTTGCTTTATGTTTTAAAAAACAGCTCCCATATATTGTAGAAGTTGTAACTTTAATGTTGAGAAGGCTTATTATATTTTTGAATCAATATGACATGATGTAACTACACTGTAAGTTATGATTTTAGTGTGTAGATGAAGCTTTTTGGGAGATAAGGGGTTTTCTCTCCACTGAATCATTTATATGTTAATGATGTTTTCAAACACAAGTTTATGGATTTTATATATATATTTTTTTTCTCTTAGTCTCTGCAGACAAGATCAGGGTCTCTGTCTCCAACTTATGCATCAAACCCACTGAATAAGAGGACTCGGGTAAACAGTTTTAAAAGACAACACATTTGTTTTATTTTTTAATTTAGAAAAGAAATCTACATATTTCTCATACACCACCAAAACAATCTTTCAGCAAAAGTTTGAAGTTTTTTTTAAAAATCATTAGCAGGAACTACAATGATTGATGAACATTACTTTGATCATTATAATGAGCCACACTTTCACTTGAAATGTTGATTTGTTGTTCTAATTAAATTTTTTTAATTCTCCTAGAAACCATCCTGGTGGCCTTTCGACATTTCCCCGACCAGTTTGGCCTTTGCTATTTTATGGCCATTTGTGGTACAGTGGCTTATCCGCCTATTCCTGCAGAGGAGGAGAAGGTATTCTTTTACAGGAAAAAAAAAACATCTATGACATGAATATGAAATGTAAAACTGCTTTCTACTCCCATTTCAATGCAATATACAAATCTAACTCCTTAATTTTCTCCTCATTTTAATAGACGAATCAACTGAACCTGCTCTCATCCAAACACCCATGGGCATAGACGATAAAGAGTCCTCTAAATGTGGCTGGGTTGCAAATGGCTGTAACTCCCTCCCCGCTTAGACCCACAGCCCAGTAATTTGCTTTTGCACTATGAAGAAGGCACCTAGAGTAATGCGTGAGAGATGTGATCTCTTAAGTGTGTTGTACTGTGGATGTGGACTCGAATAGAAACGTGAATGTATGAGCTCGCGGCCTGTGATTATACAACCTACAACACCCCCCCACCCCCTCCCCCGATATCGCTGTACTAGAATCTTTTTCTCTGTAAGAAATGGTTTGTGTTGAGAGGGGGAACTGAAGAGTTGGGATGTTGTCAGCGTGTTTATAAACCAACTACAGTAGCTTCTCAATTAATATCCATAACTAAGGCTGTGTTGCACAAAAAATGAGGCCGATACTTTGTTGATTTGAGCTTGATGTGGATAGACATTTTCATAATTAACTTTCAATAGTTGCCCAGGTAATGCTGCTATAATAAAATGTTGTAATTACTTTATTAGTTTAGAAGGGAAGAATGTAAAAATTCTTTTAAATTTTAAGAATAAGTTAATATTTATTATTTTTAGCAACGGTTGCAATGAAGGCAAACCTTGCTAGATTTCAGCTCTACAAATGAGGTTTGTTTAAAGTGACTACTAAATGTTCTGTATACGTTAGACGAGGTCTGTCCTGCTGCCTATCAGTCTGTGCTTTACGTCAAAGTGGTCTATTCACTTCATTGTTTTCCAGATAGACGAAGTGCCTCAACATCATAAGGTACATTCATCATGTAGGTGGTAATATGATTTCTTACAGTCACATACTGTAGCATAACCGTTCCAGTGCTGGACCAAATAATCATTAATCATACTACCTAATGAGCCATGAGGTGGTCCGCTATCAGATTATTAATGCAACACTTGTCGCAGTCTCTGTTGTTTACTGTCACGTTTTTCCATATCGTACCATTTATATGTGTGATATAATGTTTGTGCGAATATTGTGAAAGGAGTTTGAGTGATAATAATCATGACCTGTTTGCAAAGCAGTGAAACCTATATAAATTGTATACAATAGCTGTACAGTTCAGATTAAAATGCAGTATTTTAATTGCATTCCCATGAATTAATATAGAAAACTATCATATTTGCATCTGCAGTAGCACTAATCTTTCCAGAGCCATTGTGTTTTAATAAAAAAAGTAATACATTTACCTTTCTACTTAAATGTACAAAGGCTGTCTCACCCTCTCTGCCTGTGGATAGACGGGTGTTTGCATGTGATAATCTAAGCCTCAAATAAAGTTTTCATAAAGCATTTTAATTTGTTAAACAATTTATTTGAAATAATCTTAACATTTTGGTAAATAATGTTTAGTCGCTTTCTTTCTGAGAGTTGGGTGATAAGATTGATAACACTTAATGTCTGTATGGCAAAGCTGAAGCTACAGCTAGCAGTCAGTTAGCTTACCTCAGCACAAAGAGCTGGAAACAGAGAAACATGGCTCTATTGACAAAATATACCTCTGGCCTGAGCCAGGGTGGCAGTTTCCAGTATTTGTGCTAAGCTAGCTAACAGGCTTAATATTTAGCGGGCAGACGTTGGGGTGGTTCTAATCTAATGCTCAGCAAGAAAGCGATTAATTTCCCAAAATGTCTAAATTTTGTTTTAACAATTTAGATGTATGTTTTATTTAAACTTTGTGTCAACTTTTTCAGACAAAGGGGACAACTCACATCATGTTACAAATGGATTTTATTTGTACTTAACTTTTTTCTTAGAGTAAACAAGATAAAATTAAGCAGGGAGGCTAATGAATGTATCTTAAAAACAAACAGTGTGTGTAGTAGTGTGAAAAATACAAATGACAAAAGCAGCAAAAAAACTGTCCCGTTAGAGTACAAAGTAACTAACTACTCCTTAAAACAACTAAATCAATCATTATAAGATATTATTCTTGAATATATAGGCAGATTTTTCTTCAGCAGTTCTGTACCACTTAAGGAGACATTCAGGGGCAAGGGAGCATTACAATGATGAAACAAACAAACAAAAAAAATGTAGCTCAACATAAACATACAGTTATTGAGTTTAATCATTATAACACCTTAACAACAGACATCAAAGCCAATCATAAGAAAAAAAACAGTAGCAAATATTATTTTTCTTGTAGAAGAAACCTATTTTTTATAATATGATAATACTTAGTTTTAAAAGAAGTTAACTTTCTACAACTCATACTCTTAACTGAGCAGTCAAGAGATTCAGCTTGTTTTCTGACTCTTCTGACCGCTGATTGCACATAGGTAAAATGCTTTTTAAAAATATAACCTTGAACAGTCACAATTCGCATCATTCCTGAGTATTCGTTTGCATAAAGGATCTGATTTTTTAGAGTTCTCCACAATGAAAGCAAGTGATTTATCAACACAGATGACTTTCTCACATCATCGACAGCCAGAATTTGTCGAGTGCTGCTTTAATAAAAACTCAACTCTTAGTATTTGTAACTCTATAGACTGAAGCCAGACACAGCGATGTGCTGGGCGCTGTTTCTCGCCTGAAAGTACGAAGTGTCGGTTTCGTCCTCTGGTTGAGGTATGAAAGGCATCGGCTGGTTGTGCAGGTTGTCCCAGTCCACACCCTTAAACAGCGGGTGACGCTTCAGTTCTGGGGGATGTTCAGACAAAATGATCAGAACATTCTTCCTGTTTAAAAGTGTCCTACTATGAGAATTGCAATATTAGCATTTTCTCATCAGACCACCAATTCCCTGAATACAGCTAAGCTCTTATTTATCTCATTTAAGAATTTGTCACAAATTAAATATAGGCCTGCTGTGTTCATAAACATTAGTAAAAAAAAAAATCAGAGAACTTAGTTATTTTTAAATAAGTAGTATTCATGAATCAATGGTTGAAATTGGGAAATTAAATGGTCCTCACCCTTTAGACCAGCTCGTTTTTTCATTTCCATGGTTAGGAGGATTTCAATTGCATTTCTCGAGTTCATAGACAGCTCCTCCTCTTCCTCAGGCCAGGGAATATCTAAAATTGTTGACAATGAGG